>NW_026893482.1:0-28116 GCF_033815535.1 Pezoporus flaviventris | reverse complement strand
TTGGGGATTGCAGTGGGGTCCATGGGGTCCCGCTGTGTCCCCCCACCTGGCCGGCCCGCAGCACGGCCGGGTGCCGGCTCATTCCCAGGTAATCGTTGGAGCACCAGAGCTGGAGCGGCCGCGGGGGGGCGCCGAAGAGGCCGAGGGGGGGCGCGTCCGCCCGGCGCCGCACGGGCGTGAACACCCGGTACGAGTGAGAGCGGCGCAGCGCGGCCAAGCGCGCCTCCAGCAGCGCCGAGTACGGGAAGGCGCCCTCTGCCGGAGCGGAGGGACTGCGGTTAGGGGCTGCGGGACAGCGCCATTGGCCCCCAGCGCCCCACATAGCCCCCTGTAGGCACCAATAGGGGCTCTGGCCTGCCCCATAGGGGCTCTATCCCCCCCCCATAGCCCCCTATAGGCACCCACAGAGGCTCTATCCCCCCCCCATAGCCCCCTATAGGCCACCCACAGGGGCTCTATCCCCCCCCATAGCCCCCTATAGGCACCCACAGGGGCTCTATTCACCCCCTATAGGCGCCCATAGGGGCTCTATCCCCCCCCCATAGCCCCCTATAGGCGCCCATAGGGGCTCTATCCCCCCCCCATAGCCCCCTATAGGCACCCACAGGGGCTCTATTCACCCCTATAGCCCCATATAGGCACACAGAGGGGCTCTATCCCCCCCATAGGCACCCACAGGGGCTCTATCCCCCCCCCATAGCTCCCTATAGGCGCCCAGAGGGGCTCTGTCCTGCCCCATAGGCGCCCATAGGGGCTCTATCCCCCCCCATAGGCACCCACAGGGGCTCTATCCCCCCCCATAGCCCCCTATAGGCGCACAGAGGGGCTCTATCCCCCCCATAGCCCCCATAGGCACCCATAGGGGCTCTCCCCCCGCCCCATAGGCACCCATAGGGGCTCTCCCCCGCCCCACAGGCACCCCTAGGGCTCTCTCCCCCCCCATAGGCACCCCTAGGGGCTCTCCTCCGCCCCATAGGCACCCCTAGGGGCTCTCCCCCCGCCCCATAGCCCCTATGGGTCCTCACCGGGCAGGTTGTCCTCCAGCGCCCGCTCGGGGGGGGGCCTCCTCGGGTCTCCATCAGCTCCGTCAGCCAATCCTGGGGGTCTGGGGGGGGATGGGGGCTATGGAGCCTCCATAGGGGCCCGTGGGCCCTCTGGGCCCCATGGATGTGGGGCGGGGGGCGGTACCCGTGTCGGGGGGGGTCACGTCCTCCTGCACCTCGGGGGGCGCGCGTTGCACAAAGGGGGGGTCCCCTCCCCCCAGCTCCATGAAGGGGCAATGGGAGCCCCGGGGGGAGGGGGTCACCTGCGGGGGGGAGGGGTGAGGTACTGCCCAACCCCCCCCCATTGCACCCCCCAACCGCCCCATTACCCCCCATAAACCCTCCCATTGCCCCCCAACACCCCCATTGCACCCCCCATAACCTCCCCATTGCCCCCCCCATTACCCCCTATAACCCCCCATTGCCCCCCATAACCCCCCCATTGCCCCCCATAACCCCCCCATTGCACCCCATAACCCTCCCATTGCCCCCCAACACCCCCATTGCACCCCCCATAACCTCCCCATTGCCCCCCCATTACCCCTATAACCCCCCATTGCCCCCCATAACCCCCCCATTGCCCCCCATAACCCCCACATTGCCCCCCATAACCCCCCCATTGCCCCCCCATAACCCCCCATTGCCCCCCATAACCCCCCCATTGCCCCCCATAACGCCCCCATTACCCCCCATAACCCCCCCATTACCCCCCATAACCCTCCCATTGCCCCCGATAACGCCCCCATTACCCCCATAACCCCCCATTGCCCCCCCATAACCCCCCCATTACCCCCCATAACCCCCCATTGCCCCCCATAACGCCCCCATTACCCCCCATAACCCCCCCACCCCCCATAACCCCCCCATTACCCCCATAACCCCCCCATTGCCCCCCATAACGCCCCCATTACCCCCCATAACCCCCCCATTACCCCCCATAACCCCCCCATTACCCCCTATAACCTCCCCATTGCCCCCCATAACCCCCCCATTACCCCCCATAACCTCCCCATTGCCCCCCATAACCCCCCCATACCCCCATAACCTCCCATTGCCCCCATAGGTGATGGTTTGCACCTGGATGGGGCCGGGGGGGGGCGGTGGCCGAGGGCTCGGGCCAGCCAGGGGTGCCGGGCCCTAAGATGGGGCAGCGCAAGAGGGCAGCATAGTGCTATGGGCAGGGGGAAGGGTTGGGGGGCAGCACCCCAGAACCTGCCCCACATCTCTCTAACCTGCCCCATAACCTGCCCCATACCCCCCAGAACCTGCCCCATAGCTCCCCCATAACCTGCCCCATACCCCCAGAACCTGCCCCATAGCTCCCCCATAACCTGCCCCATAGCTCCCCCATAACCTGCCCCATAACGTGCCCCATACACCCCATAACCTGCCCCATAGCTCACCCATAACCTGCCCCATACCCCCCGTAACCTGCCCCATAGCTCCCCCATAAACCCTGCCCCATAGCTCCCCCATAACCTGCCCCATACCCCCTGTAACCTGCCCCATAGCTCCCCCATAACCTGCCCCATACCCCCAGAACCTGCCCCATAGCTCCCCCATAACCTGCCCCATAACGTGCCCCATAGACCCCATAACCTGCCCATAGCTCCCCCATAACCTGCCCCATAACGTGCCCCATACACCCATAACCTGCCCCCTAGCTCCCCCATAACCTGCCCCCATAACGTGCCCCATACACCCCATAACCTGACCCATAGCTCCCCCATAACCTGCCCCATACCCCCCATAACCTGCCCCATAGCTCCCCCCATAATCTGCCCCATACCCCACATAACCTGCCCCATAGCTCCCCCATAACCTGCCTCATAACCTGCCCCACAACCTGCCCCACAACCTGCCCCATACCCCTCATAACCTGCCCCATAATGTGCCCCATTATCTCCCTCGTATGTCCCCCATAACTCCCCCACAACCTGCCCCATAACGTGCCCTATAGATCCTCCATGACATGCCCCACAACCTGCCCCACACCCCCCACAACCTGCCCCATAGCTCCCCACAACCTGCCCCATAGCTCCCCCATAACCTGCCCCATAGCTCCCCCATAACCTGCCCCACACCCTCCATATCAGCACCTCCCATGCTCTGCTCTGGGGGCCCATGGGGCGGGTGTGGGTCCGTCCCCCCCACCCCGACCCTTATCAGCGCCCAACACCCGGCTCTGGCTGCACCCATTGAGAGCGCGGGGGGGGACACACGCACAGAGGGACCCATAGATGAGCCCCACACACTGTGACCCATAGATCCCCTCCCCATCCCCTGACCCATGACAGGACCCCAGAACCATAGATCAGCTCCGCACCATGACCCATAGACCAACCCTATCCTGACCCATAGCTCAGCACCCCCCTATAGATCACCCCCCTACTGACCCATAGCTCAGCCCCCTTCAGCTGTGACCCATAGACCAACCCTATCCCTGACCCATAGCTGAGCACACCCCCTATAGATCACTGCCCACCACTGACCCATAGATCAGCCCCACACTGACCCATAGCACACCCCCGCCCACTTGTGGGGCCCAAACTACCCCCAGCACCCAGCCCCACTGCACCCCACATCCCCCCCAATATGAGAGTCTCCAGCCCCCCATAAGCCCCCCCACTGGTGGTCGCCGCTCCTTTCAGCCCCATAGATCAACCCCAACATCCCCCCCCCCCCCCAACCCCCTGGGGGACCCACCCCCACCGTGCCCCACACTTGAGGGTCCCCAAACCCCCTCCCAGCCCCACCGCGCCCCACACTTGGGGGTCCCCAAAGGACCCCCAGCCCCACTGTGCCCCACACACCCAGCCCCACACTTGGGGGTCCCCAAAGGACCCCCAGCCCCACTGTGCCCACACCCCCCAGCCCCACACTTGGGGGTCCCCAAAGGCCCCCCCAGCCCCACTGTGCCCCCCACCCAGCCCCACACTTGGGGGTCCCCAGCCCCACGGACCCGTTGACCTGCACTGAGGACGAACCAGCAGCACTGGGGCCCCCCCAGCATCCCAAACCCCGATAAGGTCCGGTGGGGAGGGGGGGCGTGGCCTCACCCCAGAGGCTCCGCCCCCTTCATCCTCCCCATAGGGCTCCATGGTGGGGTCCCTTTAAGGAGGGGCGGAGCCTACGAGGGGAGGGGGCGTGGCCCGACGTGAGGGCGTGGTGACGCTGGAGTACGTGGTGACGTAGGAGGCGGGGGGGGGAGGCCATGGGGGGGGAGGCCATGGGGCAGGTAAAGGGAAATCCTGCTCCCTGTGACGTCACCACCCCCTCCCCCATCCCAATGGAGCCCCGCCCCTTAAGGCTCCACCCCCTGCACCGGAAGTTCCGGCTTCCAAGATGGCGGCGCCCATGCGGGGTTGGAAGACGCTTTAATAAAGGCGGTGGTGCCATCTGTTGATGACGTCATGGCCTCCTTGACGTCAGAAGGGGTAGCCGGCTCCCTGTGACGTCATCACCGACACCTCCCCTCCGCCCCACACAAGCCCCGCCCCTCGCGGCTCCCCCGGAACCGGAAGTGGCGCTGTCCAAGATGGCGGCGCCCACGCGGTGCTTTCCCCGGTGCCGAGAACGGGCGGGAGGGGCCGGAGCCGCTGCAGGAGCCCCGCGAGGGGCGGGGCCAGGGCCCTGCGGGGGGGGGGCGGGCGGCCCCGTTAGGGGGCGGGGACCCACAGGGACCCCATGGGGTTTATGGGGGTCCATGGGGGTCTATGGGGTCCATAGGGGTCCATGGGGTCTATGGGGTTCATAGGGGTCCATGGGGGTCTATGGGGTCCATAGGGGTCCATAGGGTCTGTGGGGTTCATAGGGGTCTATGGGGGTCCATAGGGTCTATGGGGTTCATAGGGGTCTGTGGGGGTCTATGGGGTTCATAGGGGTCTAGGGGGTCCATAGGGTGAATGGGGTCCGTGGGGTCCATAGGGGTCTATGGGGCTCATGGGGGTCTGGGGTCCATTGGGGTCCGTAGTGTCTATGGATTTCATAGGGGTCTATGGGGGTCTGTGGGGGTCCATGGAGTCTATGGGGTTCATGGGGGTCTGTAGGGTCCATAGGGGTCTATAGGGTAAACGGGGTCCACGGGGTTCCAAAGGGGTCTATAGGGTCCATAGATGTCTATAGGGCTCTATAGGGTTCCATGGGGTCTATAGGGTCCACAGGTGTCTATAGGGCTCTATAGGGTTCCATGGGGTCCATAGGTGTCTATAGGGTTCCATGGGGTCCATAGGTGTCTATAGGGTTCCATGGGGTCTATAGGGCTCTATAGGGTTCCATGGGGTCTATAGGGCTCTATAGGGTTCCATGGGGTCCATAGGTGTCTATAGGGTTCCATGGGGTCCATAGGTGTCTATAGGGTTCCATGGGGTCTATAGGGCTCTATAGGGTTCCATGGGGTCCATAGGTGTCTATAGGGTTCCATGGGGTCCATAGGTGTCTATAGGGTTCCATGGGGTCCATAGGTGTCTATAGGGTTCCATGGGGTCTATAGGGCTCTATAGGGTTCCATGGGGTCCATAGGTGTCTATAGGGTTCCATGGGGTCTATAGGGCTCTATAGGGTTCCATGGGGTCCATAGGTGTCTATAGGGTTCCATGGGGTCTATAGGGCTCTATAGGGTTCCATGGGGTCTATAGGGCTCTATAGGGTTCCATGGGGTCCATGGGGTGCTCACTGCAGCCAGTGGCAGAAGCCGCGTCTCCGCGCCAGCAGCGCCCGCTCCTGGTGGGCACAGAGCGAGGCCGGGCTCAGGCCTGGGCTGCACCCCCAGCCCCACACTTGTGGGGCCCGGCCCCATCCCTGCCCCTCACTTGTGGGGCCCGGCCCCATCCCTGCCCCACACTTGTGGGGCTCGGCCCCATCCCTGCCCCTCACTTGTGGGGCCCGGCCCCATCCCTGCCCCTCACTTGTGGGGCTCAGCCCCATCCCTGCCCCACACTTGTGGGGCTCGGCCCCATCCCTGCCCCACACTTGTGGGGCCCGGCCCCATCCCTGCCCCTCACTTGTGGGGCCCGGCCCCATCCCTGCCCCTCACTTGTGGGGCCCGGCCCCATCCCTGCCCCACACTTGTGGGGCCCGGCCCCATCCCTGCCCCTCACCGTCCGCGCCTCCGCCGCCCCCGGGCCCTGCGCCTGCCTCTGCTGCTGCCTGCGGGCAATGGGAGCAGGATGGGACCCATTGGAGCCCCCCATGTGGGACCCCCCCCCCGGCAGGGCCAGGATGGAACAGCCCAAACCTGCCCCATCCACCCCATTGCAGGGTCCTTGTGGGGCAGAGCTGCTGTGGGTCCAGCCCCACTGATCCCAGCGCTATGGGGCAGCCCCATTGATCCCAGCACTATGGGGCAGCTGCATTCCTCCCAGCGCTATGGGGCACCCGCATTCTTCCCAGCTCTATGGGGCATCCCCATTGAACCCAGCCCTATAGGGCAGCCCCACTAATCCCAGCGCTATGGGGCAGCCCCATGGACTCACCAGGCCTCTTCCAGCTCTGCCGCCTCCTCCAGCTCCTTCAGGCGCTGATGCAGGAGCTGGGGGGAAGGAAGGGGCTGAGCCCCCCAGGTTCTGCCCCCCAACCCTCCCCCCCTGCCCCATGGGCCCCACAGAACCTCATTGTTCCGCTGGTCCTCCTGTAGCCAGGTCCTCATGAAGGCCAAATGCTGCTCCTCCTGCAGAGCCAAGGCAGCGCCGTGGGGCTGGGCTATGGGGCTGAGCCATGGGGCTGGGCTATGGGGCACGGGGGGGGGGGGGGGTGTGTGATGGATACTCCATGTCTTGCATCCTCCATCCTATGGGGCTGGGCTATGGGGCGCAGGGGGGTGATGGATGCTCCTTGTCCTTGTGCCCGCAGGCATAGGGGGCTCTGCCCCATAGATCCCTTCCCATAGGGAGGCACTGACCTGGCTGTGGAGGTTCCTTAGGGCAGCACCCAGAGCCCCATGGTCCTTGTCCTGTGTGGGAAGGAGACCCCGTGGGTGCCTACAGACCCCTATGGGGCAGGGGTCAGGGGGTGCCTACAGACCCCTATGGGTCAAGGGGTGCCTATAGACCCCTATGGGGTAGGGCTCAGGGGGTGCCTACAGACCCCTATGGGGTAGGGCTCAGGGGGTGCCTATAGATCCCTATGGGGCAGGGGGTGCCTATAGAGACGCCTATGGAGCCCATAGCTCCCTATGGGTCCCATTGCCCCTATGGATCTCATAGCCCCTATGGATCTCATAGCCCCTATAGACCCCATTGCCCCCTACGGGTCCCGTTGCCCCCTATGAGTCCCATTGCCCCCTATGGATCCAACTGACCCCTATAGGTCCCACTGCCCCCTATGGGTCCCATTGCTCGCTATGGGGCAGACCTGGAGGTGCCCCTGGAGCCGCTCCAGCGCCTGCCTCACCCCCGCTGCCTCCATGGAGCCAATCCCGAGGCTGCTTCTTGGGGGGCGAGGAGAGGGGGCGGGGCCGCCGTGACGTCACAGGGACGCTGTGGAACGGGGCACGATGACGTCACAGTGACGCTGTGGAACGGGCGCGATGACGTCACAGGGACGCTGTGGAACGGGCGCGATGACGTCACAGTGACGCTGTGGAACGGGCGCGATGACGTCACAGGGACGCTGTGGAACGGGTGCGATGACGTCACAGGGACGCTGTGGAACGAGCGCGATGACGTCACAGGGACGCTGTGGAACAGGCGCGATGACGTCACAGTGACGCTGTGGAACGGGCGCGATGACGTCACAGTGACGCTATGGAACGGGTGCGATGACGTCACAGTAACGCTGTGGAACAGGGCGCGATGACGTCACAGGGACGCTATGGAACGGGTGCGATGACGTCACAGGGACGCTGTGGAACGGGCGCGATGACGTCACAGGGACGCTGTGGAACGGGCGCGATGACGTCACAGGGACGCTGTGGAACGGGCGCGATGACGTCACAGGGACGCTGTGGAACGAGCGCGATGACGTCACAGGGACGCTGTGGAACAGGCGCGATGACGTCACAGTGACGCTGTGGAACGGGCGCGATGACGTCACAGTGACGCTATGGAACGGGTGCGATGACGTCACAGTAACGCTGTGGAACAGGGCGCGATGACGTCACAGGGACGCTATGGAACGGGTGCGATGACGTCACAGTGACGCTATGGAACGGGCGCGATGACGTCACAGGGACGCTGTGGAACGAGCGTGATGACGTCACAGGGACGCTGTGGAACGGGGCGCGATGACGTCACAGGGACGCTATGGAACGGGCGCGATGACGTCACAGTGACGCTGTGGAACGGGCGCGATGACGTCACAGGGACGCTGTGGAACGAGCGCGATGACGTCACAGTGACGCTGTGGAACGGGCGCGATGACGTCACAGTGACGCTGTGGAACGGGCGCGATGACGTCACAGTGACGCTGTGGAACGGGGCACGATGACGTCACAGGGACACTGGAACGGGCGCGATGACGTCACAGGGATGCTATGGAACGGGCGCGATTTCTGCTATTTTGGGTTGGTTTGGCTCTATTTTAGGGTATTTTTACCTATTTCTGCTATTTTGGGTTGGTTTGGGCCTATTTTAGGGTATTTTTAGCTATTTCTGCTATTTTGGGTTGGTTTGGGTCTATTTTAAGGTATTTTTACCTATTTCTGCTATTTTGGGCTGGTTTGGCTCTATTTTAGGGTATTTTTGGGTATTTTTAGCCTATTTTGGGCTGGTTTGGCTCCATTTTTGGGTATTTTTGGGTATTTTTAGCCTATTTTGGGGCTATTTCGTGTTATTTTAGGGCTGGTGTCCGTCTCTCCCCTCCCTTCCCCCACCCCAGGGTCCCAGCCTCGCCCCGCCCCCACCCCGAGGAGCCCAAACCCCGCTGGCCAATGAGAGGGGAGGAGTTCAGCGGCAGCCAATCAGAGGCCGCAGGGCGGGGACTGGCAGCGCTCCCCGCCAATGGCGGTGAAGGCGGTGGGGGGCGGCCACGCATCCGGGATCCAGTTTATACTGGGATGGATCCGGTTTATACTGGGATGGATCCGGTTTACACTGGGATGGATCCGGTTTATACTGGGATGGATCCGGTTTATACTGGGATGGATCCGTTTATACTGGGATGGATCCGGTTTACACTGGGATGGATCCGGTTTATACTGGGATGGATCCGGTTTATACTGGGATGGATCCGGTTTATACTGGGATGGATCCGGTTTACACTGGGATGGATCCGGTTTATACTGGGCTGGATCCGGTTTATACTGGGCTGGATCCGGTTTATACTGGGATGGATCCAGTTTACACTGGGATGGATCCGGTTTATACTGGGATGGATCCGGTTTACACTGGGATGGATCCGGTTTATACTGGGATGAATCCGGTTTATACTGGGATGAATCCGGTTTATACTGGGATGGATCTGGTTTATACTGGGATGAATCCGGTTTATACTGGGCTGGATCCGGTTTATACTGGGATGGATCCGGTTTATACTGGGATGAATCCGGTTTATACTGGGATGGATCCAGTTTACACTGGGATGGATCCGGTTTACACTGGGATGGATCCGGTTTACACTGGGATGAATCTGGTTTATACTGGGATGAATCCGGTTTATACTGGGCTGGATCCGGTTTATACTGGGATGGATCCGGTTTATACTGGGATGAATCCGGTTTATACTGGGATGGATCCAGTTTACACTGGGATGGATCCGGTTTATACTGGGATGGATCCGGTTTACACTGGGATGGATCCGGTTTATACTGGGATGAATCCGGTTTATACTGGGATGGATCCAGTTTACACTGGGATGGATCCGGTTTACACTGGGATGAATCTGGTTTATACTGGGATGAATCCGGTTTACACTGGGATGGATCCGGTTTATACTGGGATGAATCTGGTTTATATTGGGATGAATCCAGTCCATACTGGGATGGGATCCAGGATCCGGTTTACACTGGGCTGGCTCCAGGTTCCCGCTCACCGCGGGGCCTCCCCCTCCCCCTCCCCGCCCCTCCCCCCCCCGGGGCGCTGCCGCGGGCGGGAGCGGGCCTGGGCGTAGGGGGGGGGCGATGGGGGGGGCGGGGGGGGGCAGGAAGCGGTAGGGGCGGTGCGGGTCCAGCTGCGGGGGGAGGGGAGCGGGGGTCAGGGGGCACCAGAGGGGGCAATGGGGGGGGGGGCACTCCCGAGAGCTCCCAGCGCGACCCATAGAGCCCAGTGCGACCCATAGAGCCCAATGCGACCCATAGAGCCCAATGCGACCCATAGAGCCCCATAGAGCCCAGCGCGACCCATAGAGCCCCATAGAGCCCAATGCGACCCATAGAGCCCAATGCGACCCATAGAGCCCCATAGAGCCCAATGCGACCCATAGAGCCCAATGCGACCCATAGAGCCCCATAGAGCCCAATGCGACCCATAGAGCCCCATAGAGCCCAATGCGTCCCATAGAGCCCAATGCAACCCATAGAGCCCAGCGCGACCCATAGAGCCCAATGCGACCCATAGAGCCCAGTGCGACCCATAGAGCCCCATAGAGCCCAATGCGACCCATAGAGCCCAGCACGACCCATAGAGCCCCATAGAGCCCAATGCGACCCATAGAGCCCAATGCAACTCATAGAGCCCAGCACGACCCATAGAGCCCCATAGAGCCCAATGCGTCCCATAGAGCCCAATGCAACCCATAGAGCCCAGCGCGACCCATAGAGCCCAATGCGTCCCATAGAGCCCAGCGTGACCCATAGAGCCCAGTGCGACCCATAGAGCCCAATGCGTCCCATAGAGCCCAGCGTGACCCATAGAGCCCCATAGAGCCCAGCGCGACCCATAGAGCCCAGTGCAACCCATAGAGCCCCATAGAGCCCAGCGCGACCCATAGAGCCCCATAGAGCCCAATGCGTCCCATAGAGCCCAGCGCGACCCATAGAGCCCCATAGAGCCCAGCGCGTCCCATAGAGCCCAGCGCGACCCATAGAGCCCCATAGAGCCCAACGCGTCCCATAGAGCCCCATAGAGCCCAACGCGTCCCATAGAGCCCCATAGAGCCCAGCGCATCCCATAGAGCCCAGAGCATCCCATAGAGCCCAGCACGTCCCATAGAGCCCCATAGAGCCCAACGCGTCCCATAGAGCCCAATGCGTCCCTGCTCAGCCCAGGTCCTCCCAGTGCATCCCAATCCCATCCCAGTCCCCCCATCCCCCCCCAATCCCACCCCAATCCCCCCCTACTCTCCCCCAATCCCACCCCAAACCCCCCCCTCCCCCCCATCCCCCCCATCCCCCCCCCCCCCCCTCCCCCACCTCCAGGGGGTAGTTGCGGTCGGGGTCGTAGGCGCTCAGGTCCCCGCAGGCCACAAAGGGGACGAGGACGCGGGTGGGGCCGGAGGGCGGGGCCAGGGCCAGGTCTGGGGGGGGGGGGGGGGAAGAGGGAATGGGGACCCCAACCCCCCCCTTAGGGACCCCAACCCCCCCCAGGGTCCCCCTTAGGGACCCCCAAGCACCCCCTTTGGGACCCCAAACCTCCCCCTTGGGGACCCCCCTTTGGGACCCCCAATGAGATCCCCAAACCCCCCTTTTGTAACCCCCAACCGCCCCCTTTGTGACCCACAACCCCCCACTTTGTGACCCCACCCCCCCCCCTTCTGACCCCCAAACCCCCCCCTTAGGGACCCCCATTTGGGACCCCCAAACCCCCCCTTGTGACCCCCAAACCCCCTTGTGACCCCAACCCCCCCCTTAGGGACCCCCCTTTGTGACCCCAACCCCCCCCTTAGGGACCCCCCTTTGTGACCCCCAACCCCCCCCTTAGGGACCCCCCTTTGTGACCCCACCCCCCCCCTTTGTGACCCCCCCTTTGTGACCCCCAAGTCCCCCTTTGTGACCCCCCCTTTGTGACCCCACCCCCCCCTTGTGACCCCCAACCCCCTCCCATTGGGGCCCCCCCAGATCAGGTCCCCCCGTACCCCCATCAAGCAATGGGCTCTCCATGCTGGGCACGAAGCCCTCGGGGGGGCTGTAACCGCGGCAAACCACAAAGGCCTCTAGAAAGGGGGGGACAAAGGGGGTGGGGGGGCCCCATAATGGGGGGGTCATCGTAAACTGGGGGTCCCCTTAAAGTGGGGGGGTCCCCATAAGCCATAATGGGGGGGTGTCCCCATAATGGGGGTGTCCACGTAGCCCATAATGGGGGTCTGCATAGGCCATAATGGGGGTTCCCCTTAAGCCATAATAGGGGGCTGCATAAGCCACAATGGGGGGGTCCCCATAATGGGGGTTCCCCATAAGCCATAATGGGGGGGGTTCCCCATAATGGGGGTTCCCCATGGGCCATAATGGAGGAGTTCCCCATATTGGGGGCTCCCCATAGGCCATAATGGGGGGGTCCCCATAAAGGGGGTTCCCCATAGGCCATAATGGGGGGGTCCCCATAGGCCATAATGGGGGTGTCCCCATAATGGGGGTCCCCCATAGGCCATAATGGGGGGGTCCCCATAGGCAATAATGGGGGCTCCCCATAGGCCATAATGGGGGGGTTCCCCATAAGCCATAATGGGGGGGTTCCCTTAGGCCGTAATGGGGGGGTCCCCATAGGCCATAATGGGGGTGTCCCCATAATGGGGGTTCCCCATAGGCCATAATGGGGGGGTCCCCATAGGCAATAATGGGGGCTCCCCATAGGCCATAATGGGGGGGTTCCCCATAAGCCATAATGGGGGGGGTTCCCCATAATGGGGGGTTCCCCATAAACCATAATGGGGGTCCCCATACCGGGGTTCCCCATACCGGGGGTCCCCATACCGGGGGTCCCCATACCGGGGGTCCCTCACCGATGCTGGAGTTGCGGCTGCTGCGGGGCTTGGCGCAGGTGACGCTGGGGAAGAAGAGGCGCAGCTGGGCATAGAGCAGGGTCACGTCCTTGCCCCGGAAGATCTGGGGGGGTCTGGGTGTCAGGGACCCCCCCCACCCCCCCATTAACATGGGGGGGACCCCCTCCCCCCTCCCCATAGACTCACTTTAGCCACAAAGGTGCCCCCCTTCTTCAAGACGTGCGTGGTGATGGTGAGAGCCTAAAGGGGGGGCCCATGGGGTTGCTAAAGGGGGGGGTCCCCATGGGGTTATGGGGATGCTAAAGGGGGGAAGGGGGGGGCCCATGGGGTTGCTAAAGGGGGGGGTCCCCATGGGGTTATGGGGATTCCAAAGGGGGGGGAAGGGGGTGCCCATGGGGTTGCTAAAGGTGGGGGTTTGGGGGGGGGCCCATGGGGTTATGGGGATGCTAAAGGGGGGGGTTGAGGGGGGAATAAGGGGGGGGGTCCTCATGGGGTAATGGGGATGCTAAAATGGGGGGGAATAAGAGGGGGTGTCCCCATGGGGTTATGGGGATGCTAAAGGGGGTTGGGGGGGGAATAAGGGGGGTGTCATTGGGGTTATGGGGATACTAAAGTGGGGGTTGAGGGGGGAATAAGGGGGGGAAATAAGGGGGGGTCCTCATGGGGTTATGGGGATGCTAAAAGGGGGGGGTTGGGGGGTTATTTGAGGGGGGAATAAGGGGGGGTCCCCATGGGGTTATGGGGAATTCTAAAGGGGGGGTTGAGGGGGGTTATTTGGGGGGGCGCCCATGGGGTTATGGGGATGCTAAAGGGGGGGATTGGGGGGTCCCAATGGGGTTATGGGGATGCCAAAGGGGGGTGGGGGGGTCCCCGTGGGGTTATGGGGATGCCAAAGGGGGGTGGGGGGGTCTCCATGGGGTTATGGGGATGCCAAAGGGGGGGGGTTAAGGCACTCACAGCCAATAGGAGCTGAGCCTGGATGTACTCGTCCAGGTCATGGAGCCCTGTCACTGATGGGGGGGGATATTGGGGTTCGGGGGGGTGCACTTTGATACCCCCCCCCCCCCCCCATTACTCACCATCAGGGGCCCCATCGCAGACCACCAGGTCAGCCGAGTGCCCCTCGAAGTGGCGCTGGATCTGCTGCACTGTGGAGGCCTGGGGGCAGTGGGGGCGATGGGGCAATGGGGGGCAATGGGGCAATGGGGGGCAAGGGGGGAATGGGGGTGATGGGGCAGTGGGGGTGATGGGGCAGTGGGGGTGATGGGGTGATGGGGGGAATGGGGGTGATGGGGCAATGGGGGCAATGGGGTGTTGGGGGGGCAATGGGGGTGATGGGGGGCAATGGGGGTGATGGGGGAAATGGGGGTGATGGGGGAGCAATGTGGGTGATGGGGGAATGGGGTTGGGGGGTCTTTGGGCGGTCTATAAGTGGCTATGGGGCATCTATGGGGTATCTGAAATATCTATGCTGTGTTTATAGGGGTCTATGAGGTGCCTATGGGCTGTCTATGGGGTGTCCATGGGTTGTCTATGGGGTGTCTATGGGGTACCTATGGGGTGGCTATGAGGTATCTATGGGGTGTCTATGGGGTGTCTGTGGGGTGTCTATGGGGTATCTATGGGGTGTCTATGGGGTGTCTGTGGGGTGTCTATGGGGTGTGTATAAGGTATCTATGGGGTGTCTATGGGGTGTCTGAGGGGTGTCTATGGGGGTGTCTATGGGGTGTGTGTGTGGTGTATATGGGGTGTGTATGGGGTGTGTATGGGGTGTCTATGGGGGGTCTATGGGGTGTCTGTGTGGTGTCTATGGGGTGTCTATGGGGTGTCTGTGTGGTGTCTATGGGGTGTCTGTGTGGTGTCTATGGGGTGTCTATGGGGTGTCTGTGTGGTGTCTATGGGGTGTCTGTGTGGTGTCTATGGGGTGTCTATGGGGTGTCTGTGTGGTGTCTATGGGGTGTCTATGCGGTGTCTATGCGGTGTCTTTGGGGTGTCTATGGGGTGTCTATGGGGTGTCTATGGGGTGTCAGGGTGCCGGGCGCCGCTCCCCACCTTGGTGATGTCCCCTTGGATCTGCAGCACCCCCGGCAGCGGCGCCATGGCCTGGAGGTCCACGGCCACCACCTGCGGCGGGCCCTCTGCGGAGCCCCTGGGGGGCAGGATACGACCCCCTCATTGCCCCCCATGACCCCCTCATTGCCCCCATGACCCCCTCATTGCCCCCCATGACCCCCTCACTGCCCCCCATGACCCCCTCATTGCCCCCCATGACCCCCTCACTGCCCCCCATGACCCCCTCATTGCCCCCCATGACCCCCTCATTGCCCCCATGACCCCCTCATTGCCCCCCATGACCCCCTCACTGCCCCCCATGACCCCCTCATTGCCCCCCATGACCCCCTCACTGCCCCCCATGACCCCCTCATTGCCCCCCATGACCCCCTCACTGCCCCCCATGACCCCCTCATTGCCCCCATGACCCCCTCATTGCCCCCCATGACCCCCTCACTGCCCCCCATGACCCCTCATTGCCCCCCATGACCCCCTCATTGCCCCCTTGACCCCCTCATTGCCCCCCATGACCCCCTCATTGCCCCCCATGACCCCTCATTGCCCCCATGACCCCCTCATTGCCCCCCATGACCCCCTCACTGCCCCCCATGACCCCCTCATTGCCCCCATGACCCCCTCATTGCCCCCATGACCCCCTCACTGCCCCCCATGACCCCTTCATTGCCCCCCATGACCCCCTCATTGCCCCCCATGACCCCCTCACTGCCCCCATGACCCCTTCATTGCCCCCCATGACCCCCTCATTGCCCCCCATGACCCCCTCATTGCCCCCTGACCCCCTCATTGCCCCCATGACCCCCTCATTGCCCCCCATGACCCCCTCATTGCCCCCCATGACCCCCTCATTGCCCCCATGACCCCCTCATTGCCCCCCATGACCCCCTCACTTGCCCCCCATGACCCCTCATTGCCCCCCATGACCCCCTCATTGCCCCCCATGACCCCCTCATTGCCCCCCATGACCCCCCTCACTGCCCCCCATGACCCCTCATTGCCCCCCATGACCCCCTCATTGCCCCCCATGACCCCTCACTGCCCCCATGACCCCTCATTGCCCCCCATAAGAGACTGCGACAGAATCCCTCATTGCCCCCCATGACCCCCTCACCTGCCCCCCCATGACCCCCTCATTGCCCCCCCATATCATTGCCCCCAATAGACCCACTCATTGCCCCCTCATTGCCCCCCCATTGCCCCCCATAGACCCCCTCATTTCCCCCCATTGCCCCCCATAACCCCCCCCATAGCCCCCCATAACCCCCCCCTCATAGCCCCCCTCATTGCCCCCCATAGCCCCCTCCCCACCTCAGGTTGCGGCTCAGGACCTGGCTCCAGCTCCCCGGTGCCGCGCAGAGATCGACGGCGCGATGGACCCCTGGGAGAGAGCATCCCCAGAGCATCCCAATGCATCCCAGTGCATCCAGTGCATCCCAGAGCATCCCAATGGATCCCAGTGCATCCCAGTGCATCCCAGAGCATCCCAATGCAATCCCAATGCATCCCAATGCATCCCAGTGCATCCCAGAGCATCCCCATGCATCCCAATGCATCCCAGTGCATCCCAATGGATCCCAATGCATCCCAGAGCATCCCAATGCATCCCAATGCATCCCAATGCATCCCAGTGCATCCCAGAGCATCCCAATGCATCCCAATGCATCCCAGAGCATCCCAGAGCATCCCAATGCATCCCAGTGCATCCCAGTGCTTCCCAGTGCATCCCAATGGATCCCAGTGCATCCCAGAGCATCCCAATGCATCCCAGTGCTTCCCAGTGCATCCCAATGGATCCCAGTGCATCCCAGTGCATCCCAGTGCATCCCAGTGCTTCCCAGTGCATCCCAGAGCATCCCAGAGCATCCCAATGCATCCCAATGCATCCAGAGCATCCCAATGCATCCCAGTGCATCCCAGAGCATCCCAATGGATCCCAGAGCATCCCAGTGCATCCCAGAGCATCCCAGAGCATCCAGTGCATCCCAGAGCATCCCAATGCATCCCAGAGCATCCCAGCGCATCCCAGTGCATCCCAATGCATCCCAGAGCATCCCAGTGCATCCAGTGCATCCCAGAGCATCCCAATGCATCCCAGTGCTCCCAATGCATCCCATGCATCCCTGTGCATCCCAATGGATCCCAGTGCATCCCAGTGCATCCCAGTGCATCCCAATGGATCCCAGCGCATCCCAATGCATCCCAGTGCATCCCAATGCATCCCAGTGCATCCCAGTGCATCCCAATGGATCCCAGTGCATCCCAATGCATCCCAGTGCATCCCAATGGATCCCAGTGCATCCCAATGGATCCCAGCGCATCCCAGTGCATCCCAGTGCTTCCCAGTGCATCCCAATGGATCCCAGTGCATCCCAATGCATCCCAGTGCATCCCAATGGATCCCAGTGCATCCCAATGGATCCCAGCGCATCCCAGTGCATCCCAGTGCATCCCAATGGATCCCAGTGCATCCCAATGCATCCCAGTGCATCCCAATGGATCCCAGTGCATCCCAGAGCATCCCAATGCATCCCAGTGCATCCCAATGGATCCCAGAGCATCCCAGTGCATCCCAATGGATCCCAGAGCATCCCAATGGATCCCAGCGCATCCCAATGGATCCCAGAGCATCCCAATGGATCCCAGTGCATCCCAATGGACCCCAGAGCATCCCAATGCATCCCAGTGCATCCCAATGGATCCCAGCGCATCCCAATGGGATCCCAGTACATCCCAATGCATCCCAGTGCATCCCAATGGATCCCAGCGCATCCCAATGCATCCCAGTGCTTCCCAGTGCATCCCAATGGATCCCAGCGCATCCCAATGGATCCCAGTGCATCCCAGTGCATCCCAATGGATCCCAGCGCATCCCAATGCATCCCAGTGCATCCCAATGCATCCCAGTGCATCCCAATGGATCCCAGTGCATCCCAATGCATCCCAGTGCATCCCAATGGATCCCAGTGCATCCCAATGGATCCCAGCGCATCCCAGTGCATCCCAGTGCTTCCCAGTGCATCCCAATGGATCCCAGTGCATCCCAATGCATCCCAGTGCATCCCAATGGATCCCAGTGCATCCCAATGGATCCCAGTGCATCCCAATGCATCCCAGTGCATCCCAATGGATCCCAGTGCATCCCAATGCATCCCAGTGCATCCCAATGGATCCCAGTGCATCCCAATGCATCCCAGTGCATCCCAATGGATCCCAGTGCATCCCAGAGCATCCCAATGCATCCCAGTGCATCCCAATGGATCCAGAGCATCCCAGTGCATCCAATGGATCCCAGAGCATCCCAATGGATCCCAGCGCATCCAATGGATCCCAGAGCATCCCAATGGATCCCAGTGCATCCCAATGGACCCCAGAGCATCCCAATGCATCCCAGTGCATCCAATGGATCCCAGCGCATCCCAATGGATCCCAGTACATCCCAATGCATCCCAGTGCATCCCAATGGATCCCAGCGCATCCCAATGGATCCCAGTACATCCCAATGCATCCCAGTGCATCCCAATGGATCCCAGCGCATCCAAATGCATCCCAGTGCTTCCCAGTGCATCCCAATGGATCCCAGCCCATCCCAATGCATCCCAGTGCTTCCCAGTGCATCCAAATGGATCCCAGGCGCATCCCAATGCATCCCAGTGCTTCCCAGTGCATCCCAATGGATCCCAGCGCATCCCAATGCATCCCAGTGCATCCCAGAGCATCCCAATGGATCCCAGCACATCCCAGTGCATCCCAATGGATCCCAGTCCCTCCCAGTCCCCCATTGCCTCACCCTGGAAGAGCTGGAAGCGCTGCTCCAGCTGCAGGAGCTTGAAGGCGCTGCGGGCTCGCCAGCCCTGCTCCTTGGCCAGCCGGTAATAGATGTCCCGCTTGTCCTTGGACGAGCGCCCCATAGCGCTGCAGCCGGGGCGCCTGCGGCCATAGGGCGCCATGGGGAGCAACGGCACCCAGTGCCCCCAGGGCAGACCCACAAGTGGTTGGTGCTGCCCCCCCCCCCCCCCCCCATGGTGTTTATCTAGGTCCTACAGTAAATAAACCCCTTCTTTATGTGGGGCGCCATGGGGAACAACGGCACCCAGTGCCCCCAGGGCGGACCCACAAGTGGTTGATGCTGCCCCCCCCCCCCCCCATGGTGTTTAGCTGTAGGTCCTACAGTAAATAAACCCCTTCTTTATGTGGGGTGCCATAGAGAACAATGGCACCCACAGCACCCATTGCCCCCAGAGCGGCCCCACAAGTGGTTGATGCTGCCCCCCCCATGGTGTTTATCTAGGTCCTACAGTAAATAAACCCCTTCTTTATGTGGGGTGCCATAGAGAACAACGGCACCCACAGCACCCATTGCCCCCAGGGCGGACCCACAAGTGGTTGATGCTGCCCCCCCCCATGGTGTTTATTTGTAGGTCCTACACTAAACAAAGCGTCCCGCCCCCCACCGTTCCCAAGCGTTGTTGCGTTCATAACGCCCGCTCTAATTATAGCACCTATATAAACGCTCGCCTCCTCACTGCGCATGCGCGCTCCTCCGCAGACCCCCCCCATCAGCGCTGCGAGACCTCGCGCATGCGCACAACCCACAACCCCCCTTCACACACACCGACGCTCCCCCCACATCCCCCCTCCCCCCCCGAAACCGAGCGTTACCGGTAACGGCGGCTTCGCGGCGACAAGAACCGGAGACACCGGAAACGGAGCCGGTGGGGGGGGGGGGGGACGGACGGGAGGAACGGACACGGAAGCGACGGGAGCCGCGGGAGCCGCTGAGGCGAGCGGCGGGGAGCAGCGCGCATGCGCCGGACGTCGCGACGTAACGGGACGTCCGGCGCGCGCCGCGGTGCATGCTGGGAGTTGTAGTCCGCGGCCTATAGCGAGCGTATCGCCGCCCATATCGCGACACGAGCGGTAACGACTTGACCAAAAAACCGCTTTATTTCCCCAAATATCGCCCCCCCCCCGGCGGGGGAGGGGGGACGGAAAAGGCACTTGCGATGAGGGGGGGGAAGGAGGAGACTCCCCCCCATAAGTTAAGGCCGAGCCCCTCCGTGGGGGGGGGTGGGGGTCAGTGGGGGTGGGGGTGGGGCGGTCAGGCTCCATCCGGGGACTCTGGGGAGGGACATGGGGGGGAGGGGTTAGGAACCACATTGCCCCCATAGGGCACCCCCCATTGCCCTCTATTGAACCCCAGTACCGCCATTGCCACCCCATTGTCCCCCATTGCTCCCAATACCCCCATAGGGCATCCCCTATTGCCCCCCATTGCGCCTCATTACCCCCCATTGTCCCCTATTTCCCCCATTGTCTCCCACTGTCCCACATCGCCCCCCATTTCCCCCCATTGTCCCCATTGCCCCCTCATTGCCCCCCATTGCTCCCCATTGACTCCCATTGTCCCCATTGCCCCCCCAGTCCCCCATTGTCCCCGCTGTCCCCCAATGTCCCCATGCCCCCATTTCCCCCATTGTCCCCATTGCCCCCTCACTGTCCCCCATTGTCCCTGCTGGCCCCCATTGCCCCCCCATTATCCCCCATTGCCCCCCATTGTCCCACATTGCCCCCATTGTCCCCATTGCCCCCCATTATCCCCCATTGCCCCCCATTATCCCCCATTGTCCCCATTGCCAACCATTGTCCCCATTGTCCCCCCATTGTCCCCATTGCCCCCCATTCCCCCCCATTCCCCCCCATTGTCCCCATGCCCCCATTATCCCCCATTGTTCCCATTGCCCCCCATTATCCCCCATTGTCCCCATTGCCCCCCATTATCCCCATTGCCCCCCCATTGTCCCCATTCCCCCCCATTGTCCCCATTGCCCCCCATTATCCCCCATTGTCCCCATTGCCAACCATTGTCCCCATTGTCCCCCCATTGTCCCCATTGCCCCCCATTCCCCCATTCCCCCCCATTGTCCCCATTGCCCCCCATTATCCCCCATTGTCCCCATTGCCCCCCATTATCCCCCATTGCCCCCATTATCCCCCATTGTCCCCATTGCCCCCCATTCCCCCCCATTGCCCCCCATTCCCCCCCCATTGCCCCCATTGTTCCCATCCCCACCAGTAGGGGTCGCGGTGGGGCCCTGCCGCGTCGGCAGCGTGACGTAAGCATCGTATCCCAGCAGGAGCCCGGCCAGGAGCCCGAAGACCTGGGGGGAGGGGGGGGGGGGAGGGGATCAGAGACCCCCCAACCCCCCCCATAACCCCCAACCCCTCCCCCATAACCCCTGACCCCCCCTCCCCCCATAACCCCAACCCCTCCCCCATAACCCCTGACCCCTCCAACAACCCCCAAGCCCCTCCCCCATAACCCCTGACCCCCCCTCCCCCCATAACCCCCAACCCCTCCCCCATAACCCCTGACCCCCCCCCCATAACCCCCCAACCCCTCCCCCATAACCCCTGACCCCCCCTCCCCCCATAACCCCAAACCCCTCCCCCATAACCCCTGACCCCCCCCTCCCCCCATAACCCCCAACCCCTCCCCCATAACCCCTGACCCCCCCTCCCCCCATAACCCCCAACCCCTCCCCCATAAACCCTGACCCCCCCCTCCCCCCATAACCCCCAAACCCCTCCCCAATAACCCCTGACCCCCCCCCCCATAACCCCCAACCCCTCCCCCATAACCCCTGACCCCCCCTCCCCCCATAACCCCCAAACCCCTCCCCCATAACCCCTGACCCCCCCCTCCCCCCCATAACCCAAACCCTCCCCATAACCCCTGACCCCCCTCCCCCCCATAACCCCCAACCCCTCCCCCATAACCCCTGACCCCCCCCTCCCCCCATAACCCCCAAACCCCTCCCCCATAACCCCTGACCCCCCCTCCCCCCCATAACCCCCAACCCCTCCCCCATAACCCCTGACCCCCCCTCCCCCCCATAACCCCCAACCCCTCCCCATAACCCCTGACCCCCCCCTCCCCCCATAACCCCCAAACCCCTCCCCCATAACCCCTGACCCCCCCCTCCCCCCATAACCCCCAACCCTCCCCCATAACCCCTGACCCCCCCTCCCCCCCATAACCCCCAACCCCTCCCCCATAACCCCTGACCCCCCCTCCCCCCATAACCCCCAAACCCCTCCCCCATAACCCCTGACCCCCCCCCCATAACCCCCAACCCCTCCCCCATAACCCCTGACCCCCCCTCCCCCCCCATAACCCCCAACCCCTCCCCCATAACCCCTGACCCCCCCCATAACCCCCCAACCCCTCCCCCATCTCTGACCCCCGCCGCGGTGCCGGCGCCGTCGCGGTGCCCGATGATGACGATGAGGGAGGTGATGAGGGAAGAGCAGGGCCCCGACCACGCAGCGGATGAAGTCCTGGGTATGGGGGGGAGAGGCCGAGTGACCCCCAAGTGCTCTCCAGAGACCCACAAGTGCTCTCCAGAGACCCCCAAGTGCTCTCCAGAGACCCACAAGTGATCCCATAGACCCCCAAGTGCCCACCACAGCCCCCCAAGTACCCCTCATAGACCCCCAAGTGCGCACCATAAACCCCAAGTACCCCCCACAGCCCCCCAAGTACCCCCTCCATAGACCCCCAAGTACCCCCGATAAACCCCCAATTGCCCCACCATAGACCCCAAAGTGCCCCCCACAGCCCCCCAAGTACCCCCCAATAGACCCCCAAGTGCCCCACAGACCCCCAAGGGCCCACCCCAGACCTCCAATGGCCCCCCTAAGTACACCCCCAACCCCCCCCATAGACCCCCAAGTACTCACCCATAGACCCCCCAGGTGCTCCCAAGTACCCTGGTAAGTGCCCCCCCCATAGACCCCCAAGGTCGTCCCCCCCCCCAGATCCCCAATGACCCCCCAAAGTACCCCCCCACCCCCATAGACCCCCAGATACCCCCCCATGACCCCCAGGTACCCCCCCATGACCCCCAAGTGCCCCCCCCAGACCCCCAAGTGCCCCCCCCAGACCCCCAAGTGCCCCCCCAGACCCCCAAGTGCCCCCCCAGACCCCCAAGTGCCCCCCCAGACCCCCAAGTGCCCCCCCCCGTGGCTCACGGTCCAGCCCCAGTGCACGAGGCGCAGGCGGGGGGCAGGCGGCAGCCCCACACCAGCAGCAGCAGCAGCGCCAGCACCAACTGCGCCAGCGCCAGCCCCGAGTAACCGGGGGAGCGCGAGGCCCCGAAGCACACGAGGGCCAGGACGCACAGGGCCTGCGGGACAGCGCAGGGGACCCGATGGGGACACCTATAGGGACCTATAGAGATACCTATAGGGGTACCTATAGGGACACCTATAGAGATACCAATAGGGGCACCTATAGGGACAGCTATAGGGATACCTATAGGGGCACCTATAGAGACACCTATAGAGATACCAATAGGGGCACCTATAGGGACACCTATAGGGATACCTATAGGGGCACCTATAGAGACACCTATAGAGATACCTATAGGGGCACCTATAGAGACACCTATAGGGGTACCTATAGGGACACCTATAGACACCTCCAGAGATGCCCATAGGGATACCTATAGAGATACGTTTAGAGATACCTATAGGGACCTAGGGACACCTATAGAGGTACCTATAGAGATACCTATAGAGATATCTATAGGGACACCTACAGAGTTACGTATAGAGATATCTATAGGGATTTAGGGACACCTATAGAGGTACCTATAGAGGTACCTATAGGGACACCTATGGACACCTATAGGGGCACCTATAGAGATATCCATACAGACACCTATAGAGGTATCTATAGGGACCTAGGGATACCTATAGAGAGACCTATAGGAATCTATAGACACCTACGGACACCTATAGGGACACCTATGGAGATATTTATAGGGACCTAGGGACACCTATAGAGACCTATAGGGGCCCTACAGGCACACCTATGGACACCCTATGGGCATCTATAGAGATACCTATAGGGACATCTATAGACAGCTATGGACACTTGTAGGGACACCTATACAGATACCTATGGACACTTACAGGGCCCCCACCGGTCCCCCTCCCAACGTCCCCTATTGCCCCTTTAACGCTCCCTATAGAGCGCCCATAGGCGCCGTATAAGGCTCTTACACCGCTCACTAAGCCCGCCCACCCCCGTGAGGCCCCCGCCCACCCGCGTGTGGGCCGCGGGACAAGGCGCCGCTGTTGGGCGCGCCAGGGCGGGGGCCGTCGCTATGGCAACAGCATAAACAGCACCCCCTCCCGCGCCCTTAAAGGGGCACGCACGCAGGTGGGGACCACCGCGGCCGTAAAGGGGTAGGGGGCTCTTAAAGGGGCAAGGACACAAAGGTCTTAAAGGGGCCGCCCCCTCCGTTCTCTTAAAGGGACCGCGCGCGCTGTGACGTGGGCACCACCCGGCCTGGCACGAGAAACGGTTGGCACGGGAGGGCCCGGCCAACGCCCGGTCTGTCGTGTTCCTCCCCCCCCGTTAAACACCCCGCCCCCCTTCAACCCAAAGCTCTGAGCCAATCAGCGATCAGATTCCTCCCCTGGCCCCGCCCACCGTTAACCGTTTCCCAAGGGCGTTGCCCCTCCACGCGCCCGAACCGTGGGGGGGGGGGGGGGGAGACACTAAAAGGGGTGGGGGGTGGGGGGAACGGCCCCAGATGCTACCGGAGGGGGGTGGTGGGGGTCCCATTGACCCCCCCATAAAGATCCACGTGTCCCTATGCTTCCCCTCCCCACTGAAACCCCATTATCCCAATGCCCCCCCCAATTCCCTACAATGGGAACGTGATGCCCCCCTAGAATGGGGAATGGGGTGCCCCCTTCCCCCGCCAAATAAAACCCCACATCCCGCTGCCCAACGTCCCGCAGGGTCCTAAACCCCCCCATTTCCCACCCCATTAATGGGGGTCGCACCCAACCATTTATGGGGACCCCCGCCCATTATGGGGACCCCCCCCCGGTCCTTACGATCTCTCCGAGCATCACCAGCCCCTTGTGCGTGCGGCAGTAGCCGAGGCAGGCCCGGGCCCCGCTTGGCTCCATGGCGGGCGGTGGCAGCGCCGGGCACAGGTTGGGGAACGGGGGGGGAGAGGACGGGCACAGGGACCCAGGGGAGCCGGGCCCAGCACGAAGAGGCGTGGCCAAGCGTTGGCGGCCTCTCCGCGATTGGACGGCGGAGGGGAAAGGGGGCGTGGTCAAGCGGGAGGGGGAGCCCCCCCGTGGCGCGGGAGATGAGGAATTCCCGCCTAGGCGGGGTTTATGGAGGGGGAGCCCCTTGTGATTGGCTGGCAGGGGCCCAAGGGGCGGGGCTTAGCGTTGGCGCGTGTACAACGGGGAAGCCCCCGCGCGAATGAAGGAGAGGCTTAAAGGGGGCGGGGCTTAGCGAGGGGGAACCCCTTTTTTGATGGATGGGGGGGCGGGGGGATCCCAAATGGGGATAGGGGGCCCCAAAGGAGCCCGGAGGGGGGGCCCAACCTCCCCCCCCCCCTTTTGGGGTGACTCAACCGGATGTGGTCACGGCCCTGCCCTGCGGATGCTGAAAGCGGGGGGGGGGGGGCCCCCAGAGGAAACCACTCCGGAAGGAACCGGGGGGGGGGGGGGGCGGGTACCCACCTTTATTGAGCATAGATTAAAGGGTGCCCCCCCTCAGTGTGCCCCCCCATCTCTCCCATTGCCCCCCCCATTGCTCCCAGTATCTCCCAATGCCCCCAGTGCTCCCAGTGCCCCATTAATGCCCCCAGTGCGCCTCCCATTGCTCCTAGTGCCCCCCTCAGTGCTCCCCAGTGCTCCGTTACTGCCCCCAGTGCGCCCCCAGTGCTCCCAGTCCCCCCATTAATGCCCCCATTGCCCCTCCTCATCACTCCTGGTTCCCTTAATGCCCCCAGTGTCGTCCCCACTGCTCCCTCTGCCCACCTATCGCTCTCAGTGCCCTCCCAGTGCCCCCCAGTGCCCCTCCCATTGCTCCCAGTGCCCCCTCATCGCTCTCAATGCCCTCCCACTGCCCCTTAGTGCCCCCCCATTGCTCCCAGTGCCCTCCCAGTGCTCCCTGTGCCTCTTTAATGTCCCCCCATTGCTCCCAGTGCCTGTAGTATCTCCCAGTGCTCCCCCCAGTGCTCCAAGTCCCCCATTAATGCCCCCAGTGCCCCCCCCACTGCTTCCAGTTCCGCCCTAGTGCCCCCCAGTCCCCCCCATTGCTCCCAGTGCCCCCCAGTGCCCCCCATTGCTCCAGTGCCCCCCAGTGCCCCCCCATTGCTCCAGTGCCCCCCAGTGCCCCCCCATTGCTCCAGTGCCCTCCCAGTGCCCCCCCATTGCTCCCATTGCCCCCCCAGTGCTCCCAGTCCCCCATTAATGCCCCACTGCCCTCCGCATCGCTCCCATTGCCCCCAGCATCCCCCCCCCGCATCCCCGCTCCCCCCCCCATGGCCCCGCCCCTCGGGTACCAGCCGCGGGTCGCCAGGGCAACGGGCGGCCGGCTCCACCAGTCAGCGGCCGCAGCGCCGCAAAGGCCGACGGGAGCCGTAGTCCGGAAGTGGTGCAGGAGCCTCCATGTCCCACAGTGCACCGCGGGCGGGGCAAGGATGGCGGCGAGCAGCGGAGCGGAGGCCGGCAGCGCGGCGGCGGCGGCAGCACCGGGCCCGGTGTCGTTCGCGTTCAGCCGTAAAGCGGAGCGGAGGCGGCTGCTGCCGGCGGGGCCGTGCGCGGAGCCCGGCGGGAGCGGGACCGGGAGCGGGGACACCGACCTCCTCACGGCCGTGGAAGGCCGACCGGGAGCGGGGACACCGACCTCCTCACGGCCGTGGAAGGCCGGGAGCTGCTGAGGTGAGCGCTGCGCATGCGCGGGACTCGGAGGGGTGGTGGAAGCCGTGGTACGCATGCGCGAGGCCGGTGCGCTGGGGGCGTGTTCTTGCCATAAAAGGCTCGTGTAGAGGGCGTGGTTTGAGGGGGTCTCGCCATAAAAGGGGTGTGAGGCGTGACCTAGTACGGGGCGTGGTTTGGGGGTCTCACCATAAAAGGTGTGTGGGGCGTGACCTTGTACGGGGCGTGGTTTGGGGGTCTCACCATAAAAGGTGTGTGGGGCGTGACCTTGTACGGGGCGTGGTTTGGGGCGGGTTCTTGCTATAAAATGCTTGTGTAGGGGGCGTGGTTTGAGGGTTTCACACCATAAAAGGTGCGTGGGGCGTGGCTTGCGAAGGGGGCGTGGCTTTGGGGCGTGTTTTAGCCAAAAAAGGCTCCTGGGTGTTTTACCATAAAAGGAATGTTGGGCGTGGCTTGGCCATGAAAAGCTCATGGAGAGGCTGGCTCTCACCATAAATGGACTGAGGGGCGTGGCCAGCCGCGTTGGTGGGCGTGTCTGAAGGCGTCGGCTCCGCCCCCCCCCCCCCTTCCCCCTCCCCCAGCTCCCGGCCGGCCCCGCCCCCTCCTCAGACCTCGTGATCCCGCTCGTGCCCTCGCACCGCTGGCGGAACCCGGAGCCCCCACCCGGGGCGGGCTCAGGCCCCGCCCCCTCCGACGCAAGCCCCGCCCCCTCCGACGCAAGCCCCGCCCCTTCCTCTGACCACGCCCCCTCGGTGGAGGCGCAGGCGGTGCAGGAGCTGCTGCAGGGTGAGTGATGGGGGCGGGGGATGGGGTGGGGGAGGGGCCATATCCGATGCCCCCCTCCCCCCCCATCACCCCCATTGCCCCCTGTCCCCTCCGCCCCCCCCCAGAGGCCCGGCAGAGCCAGACCCACAGCGACGGCGACCCCGGCCCCCCCCTCTCCATCCCCATCTGCCTGCAGGCTCCGGACATCGCTTTGCGGCCCGAGCCGGTGCGTGGGTCCCCCCCTGCCCCCCATCCCTGCCCCACTGCACCCCCTTCACCCCCTCTGTGCCCCCCAGGGCCCCCAGGGACTACGCGGCGGTGCCGGTGCAGGCCTTTGGCCTGGCCATGCTGCGGGGCATGGGCTGGAGCCAGGGCGAGGGCATCGGCCGCACCTTTAAGAGGTGAGAGGGGGGCGCCCCCTGCCCCATAGACCCCAATGGGGGGGTCCAGGGACCCCTAAATCCATCCCCCCCCTCAGATACTCCAATGTAAACCCACCGCCCCCGAGACTCCAATGTGGGGGCTCTAGGAACCCCTAAACCCATCCCACCCCCCATAGACCCCAATTTGGGGGGGTCCAGGGACCCCTAAACCAATCCCACCCCCCATAGACCTCAATGTGGGGGGCTCCAGGAACCCCTAAACCCATCCCACCCCCCCATAGACC
>NW_026893481.1:0-28626 GCF_033815535.1 Pezoporus flaviventris | reverse complement strand
TCATTGGGGACCAGTATGGACCAGTATGGACCAGTATGGACCAGTATAGACCAGTATGGACCAGTATGGACCAGTATAAACCAGTATGGACCAGTATGGTCAGTATGGACCAGTATGGACCAGTATGGACCAGTATGGTCAGTATGGACCAGTATGGACCACTACAGGCCATCCCAGTGCTCCCAAATCCCCCCCCATCCCATCCCCATCCCAGTCCCTCCCATTCTATCCCAGTTTATCCCAGTCCATCCCAGTTCCTCCCATTCCCCCCTCAGTCCATCCCATCCCATCCCAGTCCCCCCCAGTTCAATCCCAGTCCATCCCAGTCCCCCCATTCCCCTCCCAGTCCCTCCCAGTTCAATCCCAATCCCTCCCAGTCCCTCCCAGTCCCCCCCAGTCCAATCCCATTCCCCCCCCAGTCCATCCCAGTTCAATCCCATTCAATCCCAGTCCCTCCCAGTTCAATCCCAGTCCATCCCAGTCCCTCCCAGTTCAATCCCAGTCCATCCCAGTCCATCCCAGTCCCTCCCAGTTCAATCCCAGTCCATCCCAGTTCCTCCCATTCCCCCCTCAGTCCATCCCAATCCCATCCCAGTCCCTCCCAATCCATTACAGTCCCCCCCAGTTCAATCCCAGTCCCCCCATTCCCCTCCCAGTCCCTCCCGGTCCAATCCCATTCAATCCCAGTTCAATCCCAGTCCATTCCCAGTCCCTCCCAGTCCAATCCCAGTCCCTCCCAGTCCCTCCCAGTTCCCTCCCAGTTCAATCCCAGTCCCTCCCAGTCCAATCCCAGTCCCTCCCAGTCCTCCCAGTCCCTCCCAGTTCAATCCCAGTCCCTCCCAGTTCAATCCCAGTCCCTCCCAGTCCATCCCAGTCCCTCCCAGTCCAATCCCAGTCCCTCCCAGTCCCTCCCAGTTCAATCCCAGTCCCTCCCAGTCCCTCCCAGTCCCTCCCAGTTCAATCCCATTCAATCCCATTCAATCCAGTTCAATCCCAGTCCCTCCCAGTCCCTCCCAGTTCAATCCCATTCAATCCCATTCAATCCCAGTTCAATCCCAGTCCCTCCCAGTCCCTCCCAGTCCAATCCCAGTCCCCCCCAGTCCCTCCCAGTTCAATCCCAGTCCATCCCAGTCCCTCCCAGTTCAATCCCAGTCCCTCCCAGTCCCTCCCAGTTCAATCCCAGTCCCTCCCAGTCCATTCCCAGTCCCTCCCAGTCCCTCCCAGTTCAATCCCAGTCCCTCCCATTCAATCCCAGTCCCTCCCAGTTCAATCCCAGTCCCTCCCAGTCCCTCCCAGTTCAATCCCAGTCCCTCCCAGTCCCTCCCAGTCCCTCCCAGTTCAATCCCAGTCCCTCCCAGTCCCTCCCAGTCCCTCCCAGTTCAATCCCAGTCCCTCCCAGTTCAATCCCAGTCCCTCCCAGTCCATCCCAGTCCCTCCCAGTCCAATCCCAGTCCCTCCCAGTCCCTCCCAGTTCAATCCCAGTCCCTCCCAGTTCAATCCCAGTCCCATCCCAGTTCAATCCCAGTCCCTCCCAGTCCCTCCCAGTCCCTCCCAGTTCAATCCCAGTCCCTCCCAGTTCAATCCCAGTCCCTCCCAGTCCATCCCAGTCCCTCCCAGTCCAATCCCAGTCCCTCCCAGTCCCTCCCAGTTCAATCCCAGTCCCTCCCAGTCCATTCCCAGTCCCTCCCAGTCCCATCCCAGTCCATCCCAGTCCCTCCCAGTCCCTCCCAGTCCCTCCCAGTTCAATCCCATTCAATCCCATTCAATCCCAGTTCAATCCCAGTCCCTCCCAGTCCCTCCCAGTTCAATCCCATTCAATCCCATTCAATCCCAGTTCAATCCCAGTCCCTCCCAGTCCCTCCCAGTCCAATCCCAGTCCCCCCAGTCCCTCCCAGTTCAATCCCAGTCCATCCCAGTCCCTCCCAGTTCAATCCCAGTCCCTCCCAGTCCCTCCCAGTTCAATCCCAGTCCCTCCCAGTCCATTCCCAGTCCCTCCCAGTCCCTCCCAGTTCAATCCCAGTCCCTCCCATTCAATCCCAGTCCCTCCCAGTTCAATCCCAGTCCATCCCAGTCCCTCCCAGTTCAATCCCAGTCCCTCCCAGTCCCTCCCAGTTCAATCCCAGTCCCTCCCAGTTCAATCCCAGTCCCTCCCAGTCCATCCCAGTCCCTCCCAGTCCCTCCCAGTTCAATCCCAGTCCCTCCCAGTCCCTCCCAGTTCAATCCCATTCAATCCCATTCCCTCCCAGTCCCTCCCAGTTCAATCCCATTCAATCCCATTCAATCCCAGTTCAATCCCAGTCCCTCCCAGTCCCTCCCAGTCCCTCCCAGTCCAATCCCATTCAATCCCAGTCCCTCCCAGTCCCTCCCAGTTCAATCCCAGTCCCTCCCAGTTCAATCCCAGTCCCTCCCAGTCCATCCCAGTCCCTCCCAGTCCCTCCCAGTTCAATCCCAGTCCCTCCCAGTCCCTCCCAGTTCAATCCCATTCAATCCCATTCCCTCCCAGTCCCTCCCAGTCCCTCCCCAGTCCCTCCCAGTCCCTCCCAGTCCCTCCCAGTGCTTCCCAGTTCCTCTCCGTGAGGAGGCTGTGGGAGAGCTGCGCCCGCGCCGCCGCCAGGACCCGGCCCCGGAGCCGAGCCAGGAGCATCCCAAAGGATCCGTGGCCACGGAAGGGGGGCAGAGCCCCAAAGAGTGGGGAGGAACCTGGGGGGCGATGGGGGGTGATGGGGGGTGATGGGGGACAATGGGGGCAATGGGGGGCAATGGGGGGCAATGGGGGGAGAATGGGGGGGCAATGGGGCAATGGGGGGCGATGGGGGGCGATGGGGGGTGATGGGGGGCAATGGGGGGCAATGGGGGGCAATGGGGGGCAATGGGGGGGGCAATGGGGGGGAGAATGGGGGGCAATGGGGGGTGAATGGGGGGGCAATGGGGGGAGAATGGGGGACAATGGGGGGCAATGGGGGGTGATGGGGGGCAATGGGGGGCAATGGGGGTGATGGGGGCAAGAATGGGGGGCAATGGGGGGGAAAATGGGGGGCAATGGGGGACAATGGGGGGCAATGGGGGGCAATGGGGGACAATGGGGGCAATGGGGGGCGATGGGGGGGCAATGGGGAGCAATGGGGGGCAATGGGGGGAGAATGGGGGGGCAATGGGGGGCAATGGGGGGCAATGGGGGGCAATGGGGGGCGATGGGGGGCGATGGGGGGTGATGGGGGCAAGAATGGGGGGCAATGGGGGGGAAAATGGGGGGCAATGGGGGACAATGGGGGGGCAATGGGGGCAATGGGGGACAATGGGGGGCAATGGGGGGCGATGGGGGTGATGGGGGGCAATGGGGGGCGATGGGGGGCAATGGGGAGCAATGGGGGGCAATGGGGGGAGAATGGGGGGGCAATGGGGGGCAATGGGGGGCAATGGGGGGCAATGGGGGGCGATGGGGGGTGATGGGGGGAAAATGGGGGGCAATGGGGGACAATGGGGGGGCAATGGGGGGCGATGGGGGACAATGGGGAGCAATGGGGGGCAATGGGGGGCGATGGGGGGCAATGGGGGGCAATGGGGGGGAAAATGGGGGGCAATGGGGGGCAATGGGGGACAATGGGGGCAATGGGGCAATGGGGGCAATGGGGGGCAATAGGGGGGCAATGGGGGACAATGAGGGGGCAATGGGGGGCAATGGGGGGGAAAATGGGGGCAATGGGGGACAATGGGGGGCAATGGGGGGCAATGGGGGCACTGGGATGGACTGGGAAGGGAGGGGAATGGGACTGGGACGCAGTGGGATCTACAGTGGTCTATAGGGCTTTATAGGGCTCTATGGGGCTCTATAAGGGTCCATAGGGGTTATGGGGTTCATAGGGGTCTATGGGGTTCATAGGGGTCTATGGGGTCTATAAGGAGTCTATGGGGTCCATAGGGGTCTATGGGAGTCCATAGGGGTCTATGGGGCTCTATGGGGACCATAGGGGTCTATGGGTGTCTATGGGGCTCTATGGGGGTTCATAGGGGTCTATGGGGTCTATGGGGGTCTATGGGGACCATAGGGGTCTATGGGTGTCTATGGGGCTCTATGGGGGTTCATAGGGGTCTATGGGGTCTATGGGGGTCTATGGGGACCATAGGGGTCCATAGGGCTCTATAGGGATCCATAGGGGTCTATTGGGGTCTATGGGGGTCCATAGGGGTCTATGGGGACCATAGGGATCCATGGGGCTCTATGGGGGTCTATGGGGCCCATAGGGGTCTATGGGGGTCTATGGGGCCCATAGGGGTCTATGGGGCTCTATGGGGCTCATAGGGGTCTATAGGGGTCCATAGGGGTCTATGGGGGTTCATAGGGGTCTATGGGGCTCTATGGGGGTCCATAGGGGTCTATGGGGCTCTATGGGGGTCCATAGGGGTCTATGGGGCTCTATGGGGTCCATAGGGCTCTATGGGGCTCTATGGGGCCCATAGGGCTCTATGGGGACTTACCAGGGCGGGGGGGGGGCTCCTCATCGCCCTCCATGGGGGGCAGCAGGAACAGGTTCACGTCGGCCTCGGGGGGCCCCTCGGGGAGCCCCGGCACCACCTCCCGGGGGCACAGGGACCCTGCGGGACCCATAGAGACCCATAGGGACCCATAGGGACCCATAGGGACCCATAGAGACACATAGGGACCCATAGAGACACATAGAGACCCATAGGGACACATAGAGACCCATAGAGACCCATAGAGACCCATAGGGACCTATAGGGATCCATAGAGACCCCATTGCCCCCCTTTACCCCCATGGCACCCATTCCCCCCATTGACACCCATTCACTCCCATTGACTCCATTGCCCCCCATTGACTCCCATTGACCCCCATTGCCCCCCATTGACTCCCATTGACTCCCATTGACCCCCATTGACTCCCATTGACTCCCATTGACCCCCATTGACTCCCATTGACTCCCATTGACTCCCATTGACCCCGATTGACTCCCATTGACCCCCATTGACCCCCATTGACTCCCATTGACTCCCATTGACTCCCATTGATCCCATTGACTCCATTGACCCCCATTGACTCCCATTGACACCCATTGACCCCGATTGACTCCCATTGACTCCCATTGACTCCATTGACCCCCATTGACTCCCATTGACCCCCATTGACTCCCATTGACTCCCATTGACCCCCATTGACTCCCATTGACTCCCATTGACCCCCATTGACTCCCATTGACCTCCATTGACTCCCATTGACCCCCATTGACTCCCATTGACTCCCATTGACTCCCATTGACTCCCATTGACTTCCATTGCCCCCCATTGCCCCCCATTGACTCCCATTGATCCCATTGACTCCCATTGCCCCCCATTGCCCCCCATTGACTCCCATTGACTCCCATTGACCCCCATTGACCTCCATTGACTCCCATTGACCCCCATTGACTCCCATTGACCCCCATTGAACCCCATTGACTCCCATTGACCCCCATTGACCTCCATTGACTCCCATTGACCCCCATTGACCTCCATTGACTCCCATTGACCCCCATTGACTCCCATTGACCCCCATTGAACCCCATTGACTCCCATTGACCCCCATTGACCTCCATTGACCCCCATTGCCCCCCATTGACCCCCATTGCCCCCGATTGACTCCCATTGACTCCCATTGACCCCCATTGACTCCATTGACCCCGATTGACTCCCATTGCCCCCGATTGACTCCCATTGACTCCCATTGACTCCCATTGACTCCATTGACCCCGATTGACTCCCATTGACTCCCATTGACTCCCATTGACCCCGATTGACTCCCATTGACCCCCATTGACCCCGATTGACTCCCATTGACCCCCATTGACTCCCATTGACTCCCATTGACTCCCATTGACTCCATTGACTCCCATTGACTCCCATTGACCCCGATTGACTCCCATTGCCCCCCATTGACTCCCATTGATCCCATTGACTCCCATTGCCCCCCATTGCCCCCCATTGACTCCCATTGACTCCCATTGACCCCGATTGACTCCCATTGACCCCCATTGACCCCGATTGACTCCCATTGACTCCCATTGATCCCCATTGATCCCCATTGACCCCCATTGACCTCCATTGACTCCCATTGACCCCCATTGCCCCCGATTGACTCCCATTGACTCCCATTGACCCCCATTGACTCCATTGACCCCGATTGACTCCCATTGACTCCCATTGACTCCCATTGACCCCGATTGACTCCCATTGACCCCCATTGACCCCGATTGACTCCCATTGACCCCCATTGACCCCGATTGACTCCCATTGACCCCCATTGCCCCCCATTGACCCCCATTGACTCCATTGCCCCCCATTGCCCCCCATTGCCCCCATTGCTCACCGCGGTACTTCAGGTGCGAGTGCGCCATCACCCGTTGCAGGAGCCGCTGCATTTGCCGGAGGCGCCGGGGCCGGAAGGAGCCGGGACCGGCCCGGGTCTGCACGAACACTGGGGGGGGGGGCACTTATGGGGTGCTATGGGGGTCTATGGGGCTCTATGGGGCTCTATGGGGGTCTATGGGGCTCTATGGGGTCTCTATGGGGTCTCTATGGGTCTCTATGGGTCTCTATGGGGTCTCTATGGGGTCTCTATGGGGCTCTATGGGGCTCTATGGGGTCTCTATGGGGCTCTATGGGGCTCTATGGGGTCTCTATGGGGCTCTATGGGGCTCTATGGGGCTCTATGGGGCTCTATGGGGCTCTATGGGGTCTCTATGCGTCTCTATGGGGTCTCTATGGGGTCTCTATGGGGCTCTATGGGGCTCTATGGGGTCTCTATGGGGCTCTATGGGGCTCTATGGGGTCTCTATGCGTCTCTATGGGGTCTCTATGGGGTCTCTATGGGTCTCTATGGGGTCTCTATGGGTCTCTATGGGGGCTCTATGGGGTCTCTATGGGGTCTCTATGGGGTCTCTATGGGGTCTCTATGGGGCTCTATGGGGCTCTATGGGGTCTCTATGGGTCTCTATGGGGGCTCTATGGGGTCTCTATGGGTCTCTATGGGGGCTCTATGGGGCTCTATGGGGTCTCTATGGGTCTCTATGGGGCTCTATGGGGTCTCTATGGGTCTCTGTGGGGTTCCTATGGGGTTTCTATGGGGCTCTATGGGTCTCTATGGGTCCCTATGGGTCTCTATGGGTTCCTATGGGTCTCTATGGGTTCCCATGTGTCTCTATGGGTCTCTATGTGTCTCTATGGGTCTCTATGTGTCCCTATGGGTCCCTATGGGTCCCTATGGGTCTCTATGGGTCCCTATGGGTCCCTATGTGTCTCTATGTGTCTCTATGGGTCTCTATGGGTCCCTATGGGTCTCTATGGATCTCTATGGGTCTCTATGTGTCTCTATGGGTTCCTATGTGTCTCTATGTGTCCCTATGGGTCTCTATGTGTCTCTATGGGTCCCTATGGGTCTCTATGGGGCTCACCCAGATGGGGGTAGTATTCCGAGGGCTCCTCAGCACCGGCGCTGGGCTCGTGCCCAGGGGAAGGGGTCGAAGGCTTCACCATCTCGGCCGTCTGCAGGAACCTGGGGGGCAGAGACCCCATAGGGGCTATGGGGGGCAATGGGGTAATGGGGGTAATGGGGTAATGGGGGTAATGGGGGTAATGGGGTAATGGGGGTAATGGGGGTAATGGGGTAATGGGGGTAATGGGGGTAATGGGGGTAATGGGGTAATGGGGGTAATGGGGGTAATGGGGTAATGGGGGTAATGGGGGTAATGGGGGTAATGGGGGCAATGGGGGTAATGGGGTAATGGGGGTAATGGGGGTAATGGGGTAATGGGGGTAATGGGGGTAATGGGGTAATGGGGGTAATGGGGGTAATGGGGTAATGGGGGTAATGGGGTAATGGGGGCAATGGGGGCAATGGGGCAATGGGGGTAATGGGGGTAATGGGGTAATGGGGTAATGGGGTAATGGGGGTAATGGGGGCAATGGGGGCAATGGGGGTAATGGGGGTAATGGGGGTAATAGGGGTAATGGGGTAATGGGGTAATGGGGTAATGGGGGTAATGGGGGTAATGGGGGCAATGGGGGTAATGGGGGTAATGGGGTAATGGGGGTAATGGGGGTAATGGGGGCAATGGGGGTAATGGGGGTAATGGGGTAATGGGGGTAATGGGGGTAATGGGGGTAATGGGGGTAATGGGGGCAATGGGGGTAATGGGGGTAATGGGGGTAATGGGGGTAATGGGGTAATGGGGGTAATGGGGTAATGGGGGTAATGGGGTAATGGGGGTAATGGGGGCTATGGGGGATATGAGGTCTATAAGAGTCTGTAGGGGTGTATGGGTCCCTATGGGGTCTCTATGGGTCTCTATGGGTCTCTATGGGTCCCTATGGGGTCTCTATGGGTCTCTATGGGTCTCTATGGGGTCTCTATGGGGTCTCTATGGGTCTCTATGGGTCTCTATGGGGTCTCTATGGGTCCCTATGGGGTCTCTATGGGTCTCTATGGGTCTCTATGGGGTCTCTATGGGGTCTCTATGGGTCTCTATGGGTCTCTATGGGGTCTCTATGGGTCTCTATGGGGTCTCTATGGGGTCTCTATGGGTCTCTATGGGTCGCCATGAGTCTCTGTGGGTCTCTATGGGTTGCTATGGGGTCTCTATGGGGTCGCTATGGGTCTCTATGAGTCTCTATGGGCCTCTATGGGTCTCTATGGGTCTCTATGGGTTCTCTATGGGTCTCTATGGGTCTCTATGTGTCTCTATGGGTCCCAATGGGTCTCTATGGGTCTCTATGGGTTCTCTATGGGTCTCTATGGGTCTCTATGTGTCTCTATGGGTCCCAAAGGGTCTCTATGGGTCTCTATGGGTCTCTATGGGTCCCTATGGGTCTCTATGTGTCTCTATGGGTCGCTATGGGTCGCTATGGGTCGCTATGGGTCTCTATGGGTCGCTATGGGTCTCTATGGGTCTCACCGGTAGAGGCCGAGGTCCGTGAACCAATCCTGCACGAGCAGCACCACGTGGCAGACGGTGAAGAGGAAGGCGGCGATCTGCAGAGACTGCCCCACACGTGTGGGGCGGGGGACGTGGGTCAGCACCCACCCACCCCATAGCACCCATTGACACCCATTGACACCCGTTGGCACCCATTGGCTCCCATTGACACCCATTGACTCCCATTGACTCCCATTGACACCCATTGGCACCCATTGGCACCCATTGACACCCATTGACACCCATTGACTCCCATTGGCACCCATTGACACCCATTGGCACCCATTGACACCCATTGGCACCCATTGACGCCCATTGACGCCCATTGACTCCCATTGACTCCCATTGGCGCCCATTGACACCCATTGACGCCCATTGACACCCATTGGCACCCATTGACACCCATTGGCACCCATTGACACCCATTGACACCCATTGGCACCCATTGACACCCATTGGCACCCATTGGCTCCCATTGACACCCATTGGCACCCATTGGCTCCCATTGACACCCATTGGCTCCCATTGACACCCATTGACACCCATTGGCACCCATTGGCTCCCATTGACACCCATTGGCTCCCATTGACACCCATTGGCACCCATTGGCTCCCATTGACACCCATTGGCTCCCATTGACACCCATTGGCACCCATTGACACCCATTGACGCCCATTGACACCCATTGGCACCCATTGGCACCCATTGGCACCCATTGGCTCCCATTGACACCCATTGGCTCCCATTGGCACCCATTGGCACCCATTGGCACCCATTGACCACCATTGACCCCCATTGACACCCATTGACCCCCCTATTAGCCCCTAATTAATCCCCTCCAATCAATTAATGCCAATTAATGACCTCCCAATCAACCCCCATATGCCCCTTATTACCCTTAATTACCCCTAAAGAACCACCCCTAATTAATTACTAATTAATCGCTATTATTAATAGCTATTAATTGCTAATTAATAGCTATTATTAACGACTAATAACCATTAATTAATCACCACATCATTAATTACTTCCCATTATCCTATTCCCCCTCATTAATTACTTCTAATTACACTCCCCCCGGCCCTCTTGCAGCCCTTCCCCCCCCCAAAATTAGGGCTAATGAGCGCTAATTAATGGCTAATTAATGGCTAATGAGCCTCGTTAATGGCAGACCTGCATCTCGACGTAGGTGTGGGGCAGCCCGTACTCGGGGGGCAGCTTCCGGTCGTTATTAATGAGGTGATCGAGGAGGGCCGGGCTGAGCAGGGGCTGGAATTAAGAAGCTTCATTAGCGCTAATGAGGGCTATTAATGAGCTTCATTAGCATTAATTAGGGCTGTTAACGAGCTTAAACAGCGCTAAGGATGGGTTATTAGGGCTATTAATGAGCTTAGTTAGCGTTAAGGAGAGGGTATTAGGGCTATTAATGAGCATAATTAGCGTTAATGAGAGATTATGAGGTCTATTAACGAGCTTAATTCGCGCTAATGAGGGGTTATTAGTGCTATTAATGAGCTCATTACTGTTAATGAGGGATTAGTAGGGCTATTAAAGAGCTTAATTAGTGTCAATGAGGGGGTATTAGGGATATTAATCTTAATTTGCGCTATTGAGGGATTATTAGGGCTATTAATGAGCTCAGCAAGGGTAATGAGGGGTTATTAGGGCTATTAATGAGCTCATTGGGGTAATGAGGGATTACTAGGGCTATTAATAAGCTCATTAGCGCTAATTACCGCTATGAATGAGCCCATTGGGGTTAATTACTGCTTTTAATGAGCCCATTGGTGTTAACTGACGCTATTAATGGCCTCATTAGCGCTCATTTACGCTACTAATGACCTCATTAACGGCATTAAAGACCTCATTAGCCCTAACAAACGCTATTAATGACCTCAATAGCGCTCTTAATGACCTCATTAGCACTAATAAACGCTATTAATGACCTCATTTGCACTAATTACAGCTACTAATGAGCCCATTGGGGTTAATTAACGCTATTAATGAGCCCATTGGGGTTAGCTCTATTAATGGCCTCATTAGCGCTAATAAATGCTATTAATGACCTCGTTAGCGTTAATTACTGCTATTAATGTGGCCATTGGCATTAATTAATGCTATTAGTGACCTCATTAGCGCTATTAATGACGTCATTAGCGGTAATGAACGCTATTAATGACCTCATTAGGGGTAATTAATGCTATTAATGAGCTCATTAGCGCTATTAACAACCTCATTAGGGGTAATTAATGTTACTAATGACCTCTTTAACGCTAGTAATAACCTTATTAGGGGTAATTAATGCTATTAACGACCTTAGTGCTCTTAATGACCTCCTTAGGGGTAATTAATGCTATTAATGACCTCCTTAAGGGTAATTAATGCTATTAATGACCTCATTAGCGCTATTAATGACCTCATTTGGAGTAATTAATGCTACTAATGACCTCATTAGCGCTATTAATGACCTCATTTGGAGTAATTAATGCTACTAACGACCTCATTACCGCTATTACTGACCTCATTAGCGCTAAGAAATGCTATTAATGACCTCATTAGGGGTAATTAATGCTACTAATGACCTCATTAGCGCTATTAATGCCCTCATTAGGGTTAATTAATGCTGTTAATGACCTCATTAGCGGTAATAAACGCCATTAATGACCTCATTAGGGGTAATGAATGCTATTAATGACCTCATTAGCGCTATTAATGACCTCATTCGCGGTAATAAACGCTATTAATGACCTCATTAGGGGTAATTAATACTATTAATGAGCTCATTAGCGCTATTAATGACCTCATTAGAGGTAGTAAACGCTATTAATGACCTCATTAGGGGTAATTAATGCTATTAATGACCTCATTAGCGCTATTAATGACCTCATTAGGAGCAATTAATGCTATTAATGACCTCATTAGCGCTATTAATGACCTCCTTAGGGGTAATTAATGCTATTAATGACCTCATTAGGGGTAATTAACACCCTTAATGAGCCCGCTGGCGGTACCTGGGTGTCGAGGAAGACCACGCGCTCCTGGGTGATGAAGAAGTCGATGCCCCCGGTCTGGCTCCCCCCCCGCTCCCGCAGCTCCGGGCCCTGGGGCCGGAACACGAAGGACCTGGGGGGACCCATAGAGACCCATAGAGCCCCATAGACACAGCCTGGACCCATAGAGCCCCATAGACACAGCCCAGCCCCATAGAGCCCCATAGACACAGCCCAGACCCATAGACACAGCCCAGCCCCATAGAGCCCCATAGACACAGCCCGGACTCATAGAGCCCCAGACACCCCATAGCCCCACATAGCTACCCCATAGCCCCCCATAGACACCCCATAGAGCTCCATAGCCCCCCATAGCCCCCCATAGCTACCCCATAGCCCCCCATAGCTACCCCATAGCCCCCCATAGACACCCCATAGCCTCCCATAGACACCACATAGCCCCCCATAGCTACCCCATAGCCCCCCATAGAGCTCCATAGCGCCCCATAGCTCCCCATAGAGACCCCATAGCCCCCCATAGACACCCCATAGAGCTCCATAGCGCCCCATAGCTCCCCATAGACACCCCATAGCCCCCCATAGACACCCCATAGAGCTCCATAGCCCCCCCATAGCTACCCCATAGCCCCCCATAGCTACCCCATAGCCCCCTATAGACACCCCATAGCCCCCCATAGACACCCCATAGAGCTCCATAGCGCCCCATAGCTACCCCATAGCCCCCCATAGACACCCCATAGACCCCATAGCTACCCCACAGCCCCCCATAGACACCCCATAGACACCCCATAGAGCTCCATAGCCCCCCATAGACACCCCATAGAGCTCCATAGCCCCCCATAGCCACCCCATATAGCTCCATAGCGCCCCATAGACACCTCATAGAGCTCCATAGCCCCCCATAGACACCCCATAGAGCTCCATAGCGCCCCATAGACACCCCATAGAGCTCCATAGCCCCCCATAGACACCACATAGAGCTCCATAGCCCCCCATAGACACCCCATAGAGCTCCATAGCCCCCCATAGCCACCCCATAGCGCCCCACAGACACCCCCCATACCCGCCCCATAGCTCCCCCCATACCGTGGGTCCTCATCGGGCTGATTGGCCGCCAGCAGCGAGAGCAGCGTGGACTTCCCGGTGCCCTGCAGCCCCAGCGCCCCCACCACCAGCACGTCCGTCTGCTCCAGCAGGAACTGGGCCAATCACAGCGCGCCACCGCACTAAGACACGCCCCCCTCGGGCCCTAAACCACGCCCCCCTCTCCCCCCCTGTGGGGCTGAGCCAGCCCCATCATGGGGCTGAAGCCACGCCCCATTTAAGCCACGCCCATTCACAATAAGCCCCACCCATTCACAGCAAGCCACGCCCATTCACATTAAGTCCCACCCATTCACATCAAGCCACGCCCATTCACATTAAGCCCCGCCCTGAGCCACCCCCATCATGGGGCTGAAGCCACGCCCCATTTAAGCCACGCCCATTTACAGCAAGCCACGCCCATTCACATTAAGCCCCGCCCATTTACATTAAGCCCCGCCCATTTACATCAAGCCCCGCCCTGAGCCATCCCCATCATGGGGCTGAAGCCACGGCCCCAAGCGGCCTAAGCCACGCCCTCATTCCCAAGCCCCGCCCCTTCCCCTTAAGCCCCACCCCTTCCCCATAAGCCCCTCCCCTTCCCACCCCCCCTTAAACCCCTTTCGCTTTCCCCTACCCCAAACCCCGCCCTCTTTCCCTTTACCCCGCCCCCTTCTCATAGGCCACGCCCCTTTCCCAAGCTCCTCCCCCACAACCCTAAGCCCCACCCCTTTCCCTAAGCCCCGCCCTTTAAAACCCCTCTCCCTTCCCTCGGCCCCCACCCCAAACCCCGCCCCCTTCCCATAGACCACGCCCCCTTCCCAAGCTCCTCCCCCTCTACCCTAAACCCCGCCCCTTTCCTTAAGCCCTGCCTTTTCCCCCCTTTAAACCCCTCTCCCTTCCCCTACCCCCACCCCAAACCCCGCCCCCTTTCCCTTAACCCCGCCCCCTTCTTATAGGCCACGCCCCCATTCCCAAGCCCCGCCCCTTCCCATTAAGCCCCACCCCTTCCCCTAAGCCCCGCCCCTTGCTTCTCTTTAAACCCCTCTTCTTTCCCCCTACCCCAAACCCCGCCCCCTTTCCCTTAACCCCGCCCCCTTCTTATAGGCCACGCCCCCATTCCCAAGCCCCGCCCCTTTCCCTTAAGCCCCATCCCTTCCCCATAAGCCCCTCCCCTTCCCACCCCTTTTTAAACCCCTCTCCCTTCCCCCTACCCCAAACCCCGCCCCTTTTCCCTTAACCCCGCCCCCTTCCCGTAGGCCCCGCCCCCCCATAGGCCCCGCCCCACACCTCTAGGGCGCTGTCGCACCAGTTCATCTGCTCGTCCACCAGTTTGATGCTGCTCTTCATCTTCTCGGGCGCCGCCAGCCGGGATTGGCCGGCCACGGCTGCGAGGGGCGGGGCCAAGCTTGGACACGCCCCCTTCCATAGATGGAGCTCCACACCCCCTTAGCCCCGCCCTCTTCCCCCCGTATATGGATGCTCCCCTAGCCCCGCTACTTAGCCTTACTCCATATATGGGCACGCTTAGCCCCGCCCCCTTCCCCCATATAAGGACACCCCCTAGCCCCGCCCCTTAGCCTTACTCCATATATGGGCATGCTTAGCCCTGCCCCCTTCCCCTTATCCCATATATGGACACCCCCAAGCTCCGTCCCTTAGCCTTATCCCATATATGGACATCACTTTAGCCCCACCCCTGTCTTAGCCACTCCCACTCTCCTTTACCCACTCCATATATGGACACCCTTTGCCCCACCCCTTTTCTTGCCCCCACCCCATATATGGACACCCCATAGCCCCTCCCACACCGCCATAGCCCCACCCATTCCCATTTACCCACCCCATATATGGAAACCCTTAGCCCCGCCCCTTCTCTTACCCCCTATCCCATATATGGACACCCCGTAGCCCAGGATAAGCCCCCTTTAGCCCCTCCCCTTCCCATACAACCCCCCTTTAGCCCCTCCCATTGCCCATATAAGGTCTTTTTAGCCCCTCCCCTTCCCATATAAGGCCCCCTTTAGCCCCTCCCCTTCCCATACAAACCCCCTTTAGCCCCTCCCCTGCCCATATAAGGCCCCTTTAGCCCCTCCCCTTCCCATATAAGCCCCCTTTATCCCCTCCCCATGCCCATATGAGGCCCCTTTAGCCCCACCCCCTGCCCATATAAGGCAATTTAAGCCCCTCCCCATGCCCATATAAGGTAATTTAAGCCCCTCCCCATGCCCATATAAGGTAATTTAAGCCTCTCCCCATGCCCATATAAATTAATTTAAGCCCCTCCCCATGCCCATATAAGGCAGTTTAAGCCCCACCCCCTGCCCATATAAGGCAATTTAAGCCCCACCCCCTGCCCATATAAGGCAATTTAAGCCCCTCCTTATGCCCATATAAGGCAATTTAAGCCTCCATGCCCATATAAGGTAATTTAAGCCCCTCCCCATGCCCATATAAGTTAAGCCCCTCCCCATATAAGGTAATTTAAGCCCCTCCCCATGCCCATATAAGGCAATTTAAGCCCCTCCCCATGCCCATATAAGGCACCACTCACGGTCCAGGTTGCCGGGCGGGGCCAGCCCCCTGCCATGCAATTGGTAGACGGGCTGCGTGGGGCGGGGCCCGGGGTCGCGCTCGCGGGGCGGGGCCTGCGCTGGCCCCTCCCCCCCGCCGGCGTTGGCCCCGCCCCCACCGCGCTCCTCCCCTCCCCCGCCCCGCGCCTTCATCAGCAAAATGGGCGGGGCCGGGGGGGGAGGGGCCGGGCCGGGCCCCGCCTTCGGCTGCGGCTGAGGGGGGGAGGGGGGGGTCAGTGGGGGGGCGGGGCTATGGGGGGGTCTATGGGGCGCTATAGGGGGGCTATGGGAGGCCTATAGGGGTTTATGGGTACCTATGGGGGTCTATGGATATCTATGGGGCTCTATGGGGTATGTATAGGGTATCTATGTGGTATCTATGGGGTATCTATGGGGCTCTATGGGTATCTATGGGGTTCTATGGGGTATCTATGGGGCTATATAGGGTATCTATAGAATATCTATGGGTATCTATGGGGTACCTATGGGGCTCTATGGGGTATCTATAGGGTATCTATGAGGCTCTATGGGGTATCTATGGGGTATCTATGGGGTATTTATGGGGCTCTATGGGGCTCTATGGGGTATCTATGGGGCTCTATGGGGCTCTATGGGGTATCTATGGGGCTCTATGGGTATCTACAGGGCTCTATGGGTATCTATGGGTATCTATGGGGCTCTATGGGGTATCTATGGGGTATCTATGGGGCTCTATGGGGTATCTATGGGGTATCTATGGGGCTCTATGGGGTATCTATGGGGTATCTATAGGGTATCTATGGGGCTCTATGGGGCTCTATGGGTATCTAAGGGGTATCTATGGGGCTCTATGGGTATCTATGGGGCTCTATGGGGCTCTCACCCTCTCCCCCGGGGGCTTGGCCAGGATGATGGGGGTCTTCTGCATCAGCCCCGCAGGCTCCTCCCCCGCCTCCTACCACGTGACCGAAGGGGGGGGCGTGGTCAGCGAGGCCACGCCCCCCCCCAATAACCCCACCCCTCACCCCTTCAACCCCATTGCCCCCCCCCCCTCCAGCCAATCACTGCCCCCCATTGCCCCCCCCAAGCCCCGCCCCCTTGCTCTAAGCCCCGCCCCCTCGCCCTTAGCCCCGCCCCCTCGCCCTTAGCCCCGCCTACCCGTCGGTCCCCACCGCCCTCTGGGTCCTTGTCCCGGGTCCAACGGCGCCGCCCCCCAGGGGCCGGGCTCTGCCCCGAGTCCGACATCGCTATGGGGCAGCTATGGGGCGGCAATGGGGCGGGTATGGGGCAGCTATGGGGCGGCTGTGGGGTGGCAATGGGGCGGCTATGGGGCGGCTATGGGGCGGCTGTGGGGCGGCTGTGGGGCGGCAATGGGGCGGCTATGGGGCGGCTATGGGGCGGCTATGGGGTGGCGATGGGGCGGCGATGGGGCGGCGATGGGGCGGCGATGGGGCGGCTATGGGGTGGCGATGGGGCGGCGATGGGGCGGCGATGGGGTGGCAATGGGCCGGGTATGGGGCGGGTATGGGGTGGCAATGGGGCGGGTATGGGGCGGCTATGGGGCGGCAATGGTGCGGCTATGGGGCGGCTATGGGGCGGCTGTGGGGCGGCTGTGGGGCGGCTGTGGGGCAGCTGTGGGGCGGCAATGGGGCGGCTATGGGGAGGCTATGGGGCGGCAATGGGGCGGCAATGGGGCGGCTATGGGGCGGCAATGGGGGGTAATGGGGGTATAGGGGGTAATGGAGCTATGGGGGGCAATGGGGGGAATGGGGTATAGGGGGCAATAGGGGTATAGGGGGCTATGGGGGGTAATGGGGGTATAGGGGGCTATGGGGCTATAGGGGGTAATGGGGATGGGGGTAAATGGGTTCTATGGGGGGAAATGGGTTCTATGGGGGGTAAATGGGTTCTATGGGGGGGGAAATGGGTTCTATGGGGGGGAAATGGGATCTATAGGGGGTAAATGGGTTCTATGGGGGGGAAATGGGATCTATAGGGCGTAAATGGGTTCTATGGGGGGGTAAATGGGATCTATAGGGCGTAAATGGGTTCTATGGGGGGGTAAATGGGTTCTATAGGGCGTAAAAGGGTTCTATGGGGGGGCAAATGGGATCTAGGGGGGGTAAATGGGATCTATGGGGCGTAAATGGGTTCTATAGGGGGGTAAATGGGACCTATGGGGGGGAAAGGGGGCTACCGGCGGTGGAAGCGGCGCTATGGGGCAGGGGAGGGTCTATAGGAGGAAGCGGAGGGGCTATGGGGGGAAGAGGCGGGGCTATGGGGGGAAGAGGCGTGGCTATGGGGGGAAGAGGCGTGGCTATAAGGGGAAAGGCTATAGGGCGATGGAAGGGGCTATAGGGGGCAATGGGGGCCGCTATGGGGCGGCGGCAGGGCCATAGGGGGCCGCTATGGGGCCGCTATGGGGCAGCGCAGGGTCCATAGGGGGCTATGGGGGGTCTATAGGGGGCTATGCGGTGAGGCGCCACTGCGCATGCGCGGAGGAAGGGGGGGGCGTTGGCGCGCCGCTGATGACGTCACTTTCCCGCGTTTCCGGCAGGGGGCGGGGCCGGCGGTGATGGCGGGAAAGGGGATTTAAAGGGCCAGGCGCCCTCTGGGCAACCACGTGATCAGAGCGCGGGAGGCGGGGGCGGCTCGGGCCAATCACAGCAGCGGAAGAGGGAAGGGGGCGGGACTTCTGCGCTCCTATTGGTTCCCTTACCTCCACCCCCACCCCTTTTAGCCCCGCCCCCTTCCTTTAGCTCCGCCCCCTCCTTTTAGCCCCGCCCCTCCACTTTAGCCCCGCCCCTTCCTTTTTAGCCCCGCCCCCATTCTCATTAGCCACGCCCCCTCCGGAATTAGCCCCGCCCCTCTCCATTTAACCCCGCCCCCTCCACTTTAGCCCCACCCCTTCCTTTTAGCTCCGCCCCCATTCCCGTTAACCACGCCCCTTTCTGATTTAGCCCCGCCCCCTCATTTTAGCCCCACCCCCGTTTCTGTTAGCCCCGCCCCCATTCCCATTAGCCACGCCCCTCCCCATTTTAGCCACGCCCCCTTCAAATTTAGCCCCGCCCCTTTCATTTTAGCTCCGTCCCTATTTCCGTTGGTCACGCCCCTTCGGACTTAGCCCCGCCCCGTACTCTTTTAGCCCCGCCCCCATTCCCGTTAGCCCCTCCCCTCCGGATTTAGCCCCGCCCCTTCCCTTTTAGCTCCCCCCAATGACGACTCTTCATTGACAGAACCTCGTTTAATTAATGAATGGGTGACGTCACGAGGGGGGCGGGGCCAATGGCACATGCGGGGGGGGGGGGAGGGGAAGGGAAAAGGGGGGGGGAGGGGAAAGGGGGCGTGGTCAGGCGAGCGCCAGCACTGGAAGGGGGGGAGGGGAGAGAAGAGGAGGCGGGTCAGAGGTCACCGTCAGTGACCACGTGACCCCCCCCCCCGTGTCCTTATGTGACCCCCTATAGACCCCCATTGACCCCATAGCGCCCTATAGAGCCCTATAGCCCCCCATTGACCCCATAGCGCCCTATAGAGCCCTATAGCCCCCCATTGACCCCATAGCGCCCTATAGAGCCCTATAGCCCCCCATTGACCCCATAGCCCCCTATAGAGCCCTATAGCCGCCCATTGACCCCATAGCGCCCTATAGAGCCCTATAGCGCCCCATTGACCCCATAGCCCCCTATAGAGCCCTATAGCCCCCCATTGACCCCATAGCGCCCTATAGAGCCCTATAGCCCCCCATTGACCCCATAGCACCCTATAGAGCCCTATAGCCGCCCATTGACCCCATAGCGCCCTATAGAGCCCTATAGCCCCCCATTGACCCCATAGCGCCCTATAGGGCCCTATACCCCCCACTGCCCCCATAGCCCCCCATAGTCCCCATTACCCCACAGAACCCCATAGCCCCCCACTGCCCCCATTGACCCCACTGCCCCCATAGCCTCTACATCCCCTATAGCCCCCCCTTGCTCCCCATGGATCCCATTATCCCCATAGCCCCATAGCCCTTACAGCCCCCATAGACCCCTATAGGCCCCATATCCCCTATAGACCCCTATACCCCCTATATCCCCCATAGCCCTTATTGGCCCCATAGACCCCATAGGCCCTATATCCCCTATAGATCCCTATATCTCCTTTACCCCCCACATACCCCATACAGTCCCCATACCCCCCACACCCCCTATACCCCCATATCCCCTATACCCCCCATATCCCCCCTATACCCCCTATATGCCCCATAGCACCCCATACCCCCTACACCCCCCATATCCCCCTATACTCCCCATACCCCCCATATCTCCCATGCCCCCCACACCCCCTATACCCCCCATACGCCCCACACCCCCTATACCCCCTACACCCCCCATATCTCCCCATACCCCCCATATCCCCTATATGACCCATAGCACCCCATACCCCCTATACCACCCATACCCCCCCACCCCCCCCATATCCCCTATACCCCCCACACCCCCCATACACCCCATAGCCCCCATACCCCCCACACCCCCCATATCCCCTATACCCCCCATAGGCCCCATAGCGCCCCATACCCCCCATACCCCCTATACTTCCCATAGGCCCCATAGCGCCCCATAGCCCCCATACCCCCCATATGCCCCATACCCCCTATACCCCCCATAGGCCCCATAGCGCCCCATACCCCCTATACCCCCCATATGCCCCATAGCGCCCCATACCCCCCACACCCCCCATATCCCCTACACCCCCCATAGGCCCCATAGCGCCCCATAGCCCCCACACCCCCCATATCCCCTACACCCCCCATAGGCCCCATAGCGCCCCATACCCCCCACACCCCCCATATCCCCTATACCCCCCATAGGCCCCATAGCGCCCCATAGCCCCCATACCCCCCATACCCCCCATAGGCCCCATAGCGCCCCATAGCCCCCATACCCCCCATAGGCCCCATAGCGCCCCATAGCGCCCCATAGCGCCCCTGACCCGTCAGGGCCTCCTGGGCGAAGTACTTGACGTCCACGTCCTGGTCCTGGGTGAGCTTCTCCAGCACCGGCTTCACCTCGGCCTGCAGGGTCCTATGGGAGCAGGGGGGCACCCATGGGTGTCAATGGGTGCTATGGGGGTCAATGGGTGCTGTGGGTGTCAATGGGTGTCAATGGGTGCTATGGGTGTCAATGGGTGCCCAGGGGGTCAATGGGTGTGATGGGTGTCAATGGGTGCTATGGGGGTCAATGGGTGTCAATGGGTGCTGTGGGTGTCAATGGGTGCTATGGGGGTCAATGGGTGTCAATGGGTGCTATGGGGGTCAATGGGTGTCAATGGGTGCTGTGGGTGTCAATGGGTGTCAGTGGGTGTCAGTGGGTGCTGTGGGTGTCAATGGGTGCTATGGGGGTCAATGGGTGTCAATGGGTGCTATGGGGGTCAATGGGTGCTGTGGGTGTCAATGGGTGCTATGGGGGTCAATGGGTGTCAATGGGTGCTATGGGTGTCAATGGGTGTCAATGGGTGCTGTGGGTGTCAATGGGTGCTATGGGGGTCAATGGGTGTCAATGGGTGCTGTGGGTGTCAATGGGTGCTATGGGGGTCAATGGGTGTCAATGGGTGCTGTGGGGGTCAATGGGTGTCAATGGGTGCTACAGCTGTCAATGGGTGTCTATGGGTATCAATGGGTGCTATGGGGGTCAATGGGTGCTATGGGGGTCAATGGGTGCGATGGGTGTCAATGGGTGTCAATGGGTGCTGTGGGTGTCAATGGGTGCTATGGGGGTCAATGGGTGCTGTGGGTGTCAATGGGTGTCAATGGGGGTCAGTGGGTGCTGTGGGTGTCAATGGGTGCTATGGGTGTCAATGGGTGCTGTGGGTGTCAATGGGTGTCAATGGGTGCTGTGGGTGTCAATGAGTGCTATGGGGGTCAATGGGTTCTATGGGTGTCAGTGGGTTCTATGGGTGTCAATGGGTGACCATAGGATGTGTGTCTATGGGTTCTATGGGTGTCAGTGGGTGCTATGGGTGTCAATGGGTGCCCATAGGGTGGGTGTCTATGGGTGTCAATGGGTTCTATGGGTGTCAATGGGCGTGATGGCTGTCAATGGGTGCCCATAGGATGGGTGTCTATGGGTGTCAATGGGTTCTATGGGTGTCAATGGGCGCGATGGGTGTCAATGGGTGCCCATAGGATGGGTGTCTATGGGTGTCAATGGGTTCTATGGGTGTCAATGGGCGCGATGGCTGTCAATGGGTGCCCATAGGATGGGTGTCTATGGGTGTCAATGGGTTCTATGTGTGTCAATGGGCGCGATGGGTGTCAATGGGTGCCCATAGGATGGGTGTCTATGGGTGTCAATGGGTTCTATGGGTGTCAATGGGCGCGATGGGTGTCAATGGGTGCCCATAGGATGGGTGTCTATGGGTGTCAATGGGTTCCATAAGTGTCCATGGGATGGGTGTCCATGGGTGCGATGGGTGTCAGTGGGTGTCTATGGGTGTCAATGGGTTCTATGGGTGCCATTGGTGTCCATAGGATGGGTGTCGATGGGTGCTATAGATGTCCATAGGATGGGTGTCAATGGCTGCAGATGGGTGCTATAGGTGTCCATAGGATGGGTGTCGATGGGTGCTGATGGGTGCTATAGGTGTCCATAGGATGGGTGTCAATGGCTGCAGATGGGTGCTATAGGTGTCCATAGGATGGGTGTCAATGGCTGCAGATGGGTGCTATAGGTGTCCATAGGATGGGTGTCAATGGCTGCAGATGGGTGCTATAGGTGTCCATAGGATGGGTGTCGATGGGTGCTATGGGTGCTATAGGTGTCCATAGGATGGGTGTCAATGGCTGCAGACGGGTGCTATAGGTGTCCATAGGATGGGTGTCGATGGGTGCTGATGGGTGCTATAGGTGTACACCTTGAACCGCACCTTGATGGGTGCTGTGTGTGTTCTATGGTTGCTGTATGTGGGTGCTATGGGTGCTATAGGGTGCTCTATGGGCCCTATAGGATCTATGGGTGCTATGGGGCGCCCCATAGCGCCTTACGCTGCATCCAGGACGGGCCCCAGGCGCTGCAGGCTCTTGGCCACGTTGAAGTGGATGGTGATGGGTGCTATGTATGGGTGCTATAGGGTGCTCTATGGGCCCTATAGGATCTATGGGTGCTATGGGGCGCCCCATAGCGCCTTACCCCGGGTCCAGGACGGGCCCCAGGCGCTGCAGGCTCTTGGCCACGTTGAAGCGGATGGTGATGGGTGCTATATATGGGTGCTCTATAGGATCTATGGGTGCTATAGGGTGCTCTATAGGCGCCATAGGATCTATGGGTGCTATGGGGCGCCCCATAGCGCCTTACCCCGCATCCAGGACGGGCCCCAGGCGCTGCAGGCTCTTGGCCACGTTGAAGCGGATGGTGATGGGTGCTATGGATGGGTGCTCTAGGGGCCCTATAGGATCTATGGGTGCTCTATGGGATCTATGGGTGCTATGGGGCGCCCCCATAGCGCCTTACCCCGCGTCGAGGACGGGCCCCAGGCGCTGCAGGCTCTTGGCCACGTTGAAGCGGATGGTGATGGGTGCTATGGATGGGTGCTATGTATGGGTGCTATAGGGTGCTCTATAGGATCTATGGGTGCTCTATGGGATCTATGGGTGCTATGGGGTGCCCCATAGCGCCTCACCCCGCGTCCAGGACGGGCCCCAGGCGCTGCAGGCTCTTGGCCCCGTTCAAGTGCACCTTGATGGGTGCTATGTATGGGTGCTCTAGGGGCCCTATAGGATCTATGGGTGCTCTATGGGATCTATGGGTGCTATGGGGCACCCCATAGCCCTTACCCCGTGTCGAGGACGGGCCCCAGGCGCTGCAGGCTCTTGGCCACGTTGAAGCGGATGGTGATGGGTGCTATGTATGGGTGCTATAGGGTGCTCTATAGGCCCTATAGGATCTATGGGTGCTCTATAGGATCTATGGGTGCTATGGGGCGCCCCATAGCGCCTTACCCCGCGTCCAGGACGGGCCCCAGGCGCTGCAGGCTCTTGGCCCCGTTCAAGTGCACCTTGATGGGTGCTATGTATGGGTGCTCTATAGGATCTATGGGTGCTATAGGGTGCTCTATAGGCGCCATAGGATCTATGGGTGCTATGGGGCGCCCCATAGCACCTTACCCCGCGTCGAGGACGGGCCCCAGGCGCTGCAGGCTCTTGGCCACGTTGAAGCGGATGGTGATGGGTGCTATGGATGGGTGCTCTAGGGGCCCTATAGGATCTATGGGTGCTCTATGGGATCTATGGGTGCTATGGGGCGCCCCATAGCGCCTTACCCCGCATCGAGGACGAGCCCCAGGTGCTGCAGGCTCTTGGCCACTTTCAGGTGCACCTTGATGGGTGCTATGTATGGGTGCTCTAGGGGCCCTATAGGATCTATGGGTGCTCTATGGGATCTATGGGTGCTATGGGGCACCCCATAGCCCTTACCCCGCGTCCAGGACGGGCCCCAGGCGCTGCAGGCTCTTGGCCACGTTGAATTGGATGGTGATGGGTGCTATGGATGGGTGCTCTATAGGATCTATGGGTGCTATGGGCGCCCATAGCGCCTTACCCCGCATCCAGGACGGGCCCCAGGCGCTGCAGGCTCTTGGCCCCGTTCAAGTGCACCTTGATGGGTGCTATGTATGGGTGCTCTATAGGATCTATGGGTGCTATAGGGTGCTCTATAGGTGTCATAGGATCTATGGGTGCTATGGGGTGCCCCATAGCGCCTCACCCCGCGTCCAGGACGGGCCCCAGGCGCTGCAGGCTCTTGGCCCCGTTCAAGTGCACCTTGATGGGTGCTATGTATGGGTGCTCTAGGGGCCCTATAGGATCTATGGGTGCTCTATGGGATCTATGGGTGCTATGGGGCACCCCATAGCCCTTACCCCGCGTCGAGGACGGGCCCCAGGCGCTGCAGGCTCTTGGCCCCGTTCAAGTGCACCTTGATGGGTGCTATGGATGGGTGCTCTATAGGATCTATGGGTGCTCTAGGGTGCTCTATAGGTGTCATAGGATCTATGGGTGCTATGGGGCGCCCCATAGCGCCTTACCCCGCGTCGAGGACGGGCCCCAGGCGCTGCAGGCTCTTGGCCACGTTGAAGCGGATGGTGATGGGTGCTATGGATGGGTGCTATGTATGGGTGCTATAGGGTGCTCTATAGGATCTATGGGGTGCTCTATAGGATCTATGGGTGCTATGGGGCGCCCCATAGCGCCTTACCCCGCGTCCAGGACGGGCCCCAGGCGCTGCAGACTCTTGGCCACGTTGAAGCGGACGTTGGCCACGGCGTCCCCCGCCATGCGCAGCACCGTGGGCAGCAGCTGCTGCGCCGTCAGCTCGGGCCCACACACCTCAGAGAGCACCTATGGGAGACAGCACCCATGGGTGGGGGGGGTCAGCACCCATAGGGGGGGTCAGCACCCATGGGTGGGGGTGGATAATGGGGGTCTATGGGGTGAAAAGCGAGGGGAGGGAGGAGGAGAGAGGGGTTCAGCACCCATGGGGGTGGACAGCTCCCTATGGGGTCAGCACCCATGGGTGGGGGGGGGTGAGCACCCATAGGGGGTCAGCACCCAAGGGGTGGGGTCTGATAATGGGGGTCTATGGGGTGAAAAGCGGGGGGAGGGAGGAGGAGAGAGGGGTTCAGCACCCATGGGGGTGGACAGCTCCCTATGGGGTCAGCACCCATGGGTGGGGGGGGGGTGAGCACCCATAGGGGGGGTCAGCACCCATGGGTGGGGGTGGATAATGGGGGTCTATGGGGTGAAAAGCGGGGGGAGGGAGGGAGGAGAGAGGGGTTCAGCACCCATGGGGGTGGACAGCTCCCTATGGGGTCAGCACCCATGGGTGGGGGGGGGTGAGCACCCATAGGGGGGGTCAGCACCCATGGGTGGGGGTGGATAATGGGGGTCTATGGGGTGAAAAGCGGGGGGAGGGAGGAGGAGAGAGGGGTTCAGCACCCATGGGGGTGGACAGCTCCCTATGGGGTCAGCACCCATGGGTGGGGGGGGGTCAGCACCCATGGGTGGGGGTGGATAATGGGGGTCTATGGGGTGAAAAGCGAGGGGAGGGAGGAGGAGAGAGGGGTTCAGCACCCATGGGGGTGGACAGCTCCCTATGGGGTCAGCACCCATGGGTGGGGGGGGTCAGCACCCATAGGGGGGGTCAGCACCCATGGGTGGGGGTGGATAATGGGGGTCTATGGGGTGAAAAGGCGGGGGGAGGGAGGAGGAGAGAGGGGTTCAGCACCCATGGGGGTGGACAGCTCCCTATGGGGTCAGCACCCATGGGTGGGGGGGGGTGAGCACCCTTAGGGGGGGTCAGCACCCATGGGTGGGGGTGGATAATGGGGGTCTATGGGGTGAAAAGCGAGGGGAGGGAGGAGGAGAGAGGGGTTCAGCACCCATGGGGGTGGACAGCTCCCTATGGGGTCAGCACCCATGGGTGGGGGGGGGTGAACACCCATGGGTGGGGGTGGATAATGGGGGTCTATGGGGTGAAAGGGGGTCTCAATGGGGGAGGGAGGGAGGAGAGAGGGGTTCAGCACCCATGGGGGTGGACAGCTCCCTATGGGAGACAGCACCCATGGGTGGGGGGGGGGGGTCAGCACCCATAGGGGGATGAAGGGGTCCCATAGGGGGATGCAGGGGTCCCATAGGGGGATGCAGGGGTCCCATATGGGTGGCTCAGCACCCATAGGGGGATGAAGGGGTCCCATAGGGGGATGAAGGGGTCCCATAGGGGGATGCTGGGGTCCCATATGGGTGGCTCAGCACCCATAGGGGGATGAAGGGGTCCCATAGGGGGATGCTGGGGTCCCATAGGGGGATGCTGGGGTCCCATAGGGGGATGCAGGGGTCCCCATAGGGGGATACTGAGGTCCCATAGGGGGATGCAGGGGTCCCATAGGGGGATGAAGGGGTCCCATAGGGGGATGCTGGGGACCCATAGGGGGATGCAGGGGTCCCATAGGGGGATGCAGTGGTCCCATAGGGGGATGCTGGGGACCCATAGGGGGATACTGAGGTCCCATAGGGGGATGCAGGGGTCCCATAGGGGGATGAAGGGGTCCCATAGGGGGATGCAGGGGTCCCATAGGGGGATGCAGGGGTCCCATAGGGGGATGCTGGGGTCCCATAGGGGGATGCTGGGGACCCATAGGGGGATGCAGGGGTCCCCATAGGGGGGATGCAGGGGTCCCATAGGGGGATGCTGGGGTCCCATAGGGGGATGCTGGGGACCCATAGGGGTGCCTCAGCACCCATAGGGGGATGAAGGGGTCCTATAGGCGGATGCTGAGGTCCCATAGGGGGATGCAGGGGTCCCATAGGGGGATGCTGGGGTCCCATAGGGGTGTCTCAGCACCCATAGGGATGGCTCCCAGCACCCATAGATGGGTGCCTCATCACCCCCAGATGTCTCCCAGCACCCCCAGATGTCTCCCAGCACCCCCAGATGTCTCCCAGCACCCACAGATGTCTCCCAGCACCCACAGATGGGTCCCTCAGCACCCCCAGATGTCTCCCAGCACCCCCAGATGTCTCCCAGCACCCCCAGATGTCTCCCAGCACCCACAGATGTCTCCCAGCACCCATAGATGGGTCCCTCAGCACCCCCAGATGTCTCCCAGCACCCATAGATGGGTCCCTCAGCACCCCCAGATGTCTCCCAGCACCCACAGATGGGTCCCTCAGCACCCCCAGATGTCTCCCAGCACCCACAGATGTCTCCCAGCACCCCCAGATGTCTCCCAGCACCCATAGCTGGGTCCCTCAGCACCCACCCACATCTCCCAGCACCCCCAGATGTCTCCCAGCACCCATAGCTGGGTCCCTCAGCACCCCCAGATGTCTCCCAGCACCCATAGCTGGGTCCCTCAGCACCCACCCACATCTCCCAGCACCCACAGGGTGTTACAACGATCCCATAGAGGGGGTGTGTGTGTGTCCCCTAGCACCCATGGGTGCTCAGCACCTACGTTGATGCAGAAGAGCGTGGTCATGCGGTGCAGGTAGTTGGGGTCCCCGGCCATGGCCAGCACCTTGGGCACGATGGTTCCCTGCGCCCAGCCCGGCCCGAAGCGCTCCACCAGCTTCCGCAGGTTACTGGTGGCTGCCTCCCGGATGGCGTACACTGGGAGGGGGGAGAAACCAGTATAAACCAGTGTAAACCAGTATAGACCAGTATGGACCAGTATGGACCAGTATAGACCAGTGTAAACCAGTGTAAACCAGTATAGACCAGTATGGACCAGTATGGACCAGTATAAACCAGTATAAACCAGTATAGACCAGTATGGACCAGTATAAACCAGTGTAAACCAGTATAGACCAGTATAGACCAGTATAGACCAGTATGGACCAGTATAGGCCAGTGTAAACCAGTGTAAACCAGTATAGACCAGTATGGACCAGTATAAACCAGGATGGGCCAGTATAAACCAGTATGGAGGGGAGACCAGTATAGACCAGTATGGACCAGTGTAAACCAGTATGGACCAGTATGGACCAGTATGAAGGGAGACCAGTATAGACCAGTGTAAACCAGTGTAAACCAGTATAGACCAGTATAAACCAGTATGGACCGGTATCAACTCGTTATAGCACAAAAAACAAGTATAAACCAGTACAAACCAGTATGGACCAGTATGGACCAGTATGGACCAGTATGGACCAGTATGGACCAGTATAAACCAGTATAGACCAGTATGGACCAGTATGGACCAGTTTGGAGCAGTATGGACCAGTATAAACCATTATGGACCAGTATAAACCATTATGGACACAGTATGGACCAGTATGGACCAGTTTGGAGCAGTCCCTCACCGTGGTCGACCAGCCAGGCCATGCAGAGCGAGTTGAGCTTCTCATCGAAGAACTCCACACCCTGGGGGGGGAGATCCCATGTTATCCCATGTTATCCCATGTTATCCATGTTAATCTCATGTTAATCCCATGTTACCCCATGTTATCCATGTTAATCCCATATTACCCCATGTTATCA
>NW_026893480.1:0-25374 GCF_033815535.1 Pezoporus flaviventris | reverse complement strand
GAGATGCTGAGACGACGCGCGTGAGGGGGATTAATCGCCATGGGAACGGCGGGGGGGGTGGTAGGCCAGGGTGTCCCTATGGTGTCCCCATGTATCCCTATGGTGTCCCCATGTGTCCCTATGGTGTCCTCACGTGTCCCTATGGTGTCCCAATGGTGTCTTCACGTGTCCCTGTGGTGTCACTATGGTGTCCCCATGTATCCCTATGGTGTCCCCATGCATCCCTATGGTGTCCCTATGGTGTCCCCATCTGTCCCTATGGTGTCCCCATGTGACCCCTCATTATCCCACCATTGCCCCCCCATTATTCCCCCATTACCCCATTGTCCCATTACTTCATTCCCCCCATTGCCCCCATTACTCCATTGCCCCATTACCTCAATTACCCCATTGCCCCTGTTCCCCCCATTGTCCCCATTGCCCCCTATTGCCCATTACCCACATTACTCCCATTACCCCCATTACCCCCCTTACCCCATTACCCCCATTAACCCCCTTACCCCGTTACCCCCTTGCCCCCCATTGCTGCAGCTGAAGATCTGGTTCAGCGAGCGGGACCTGGAGCGCACCTTCTCTTACCCGTCGGAGGGGGCGCTGCTGGCGGCCTGGGGCCCCCCCGAGGAGCCTTCGCCCCCCCCAGGGCCTGCCCCCGACGAGGAAGATGAGGAGGAGGAGCCCCCCCATGTGCGGGGGGGGCCCGGGGGGCTGCGGGCGCGAGCCCTGCTCGTGGGTGAGACATGGGGGGGGGTAATGGAGGGTAAAGGGGGGCTCAATGGGGGGTAATGGGGGTCTATGGCCATGGGGGGTGTCATGGGGGGAATGGAGGGGCTCATGGGGGGTAATGGGGGGCTAAAGGGGGTAATGGGGGTCTATGGCCATGGGGGGGTATTGGGGGGGGAATGGAGGGATAATGGGCAGTAATAGGGAGTTAAAGGGGGTAATAGGGGAGTAATGGGGGTCTATGGCCATGGGGGGGTCATTGGGGGATAATGGAGTGGCTTACGGGGGGCAATGGGGGGTAATAGGGGATTAAAGAGGGTAATGGGGGAGTAATGGGGGGTCTATGGCCATGGGGGGGTCATTGGGGGTAATGGAGGGGCTCATGGGGGACAATGGGGGGGTAATGGGGGGTTAAAGGGGGTAATGGGGGTCTGTGGCCGTGGGGGGGTCATGGGGGTCCCATCCCCGTGTCTCCCCCCCCCCAGATGAATCCTGCCGCCGGTAACCCCGGCCTCTGCCCCACGGCTGGGGGGTGTGTGTGGGGGGGTGACGATGGAGCCACCTTGGGACCCCCCCCTCACCATTGCCACCACCATGGACCTGCAGGACCCCCCCCGGCGGGGCAGGACCCCCATGGACCCCATAGACCCCCATAGACGGGGGGGGAGGGGGGGGGTACAAGGACACCATGGGGGGTCCCAGCTCTTATTTTGTAGCTTTTATAGCGGGGGGGAGGGGGGGCAATTATTCTTTATGCGTGTTTTTTAGCTTAATTACGGCCTTTTCTAAGCTTTGTCAGCATTGGGCCAACTGGAGCTGCCCCAGTTTGATACCGGGATTGGTGGGGGGGGGGGGGGGGGGGGGGTAAACATGGCAACGTGATGGGGGGGAGGGGGGACATACACATACAGCGGCCTGCTCCCGTTGCTACGGCAACGGAGCCTGCGGCCTGCTGCGGTTGCCGTGGCAACGAAGCCTTTTGTGTTCCTCCTCTTACCCCGCGGTGCTGTACGCGGCAATAAACGCTCAACCGTGGCTCTTGTGACAGCGGGGACGACGTTGGGGGGGCAAAGGGACCCCAATTACCCCCGATCCTCCCCCCCGTGTGTGTGTGGGGGGGATAAAGGGAGCGCCGTTATGGTTTGTGCGGCGCTGCTCTGCGCGGCATTACGGTAGGGCGGTATGCGCGCATGCGCGGAGCGCGCTGATTGGCTGCCGGCGGCGTGAGGCGGGGAAAGGAAGGAGAAGCAGCAATGGCGGCGGCGGCGGCGTTGGAGCGCTGGGTGTCCGGGGAGCTGCAGGAGCTGCTGGGGCTCAGCGGCCGCCACGTCCCCGCCTTCCTGGTGGCGCTGGCCCGGAGGAGCCGCAGCGCGGAGGAGCTGCTGGAGCGGCTGCGGGACACGGAGGCGCTGCGGGTGGAGGAGCCGCGGGTGCAGGCCTTCGCCAGGGAGCTCTGGGGGAAGGTGGGCGGGGCCAAGGGGAAAGGGGCGAGGCTTGGGGGCTCAGAGAAGGTGGGTGTGGCCATGCCGCGGAGGGGGCGTGTCTTGATGTTGGCCACGCCCTCTACCTCCCAGGTGCCCCGGGAGGCGCGGCCGGAGCCGCCGGGCCGCGCTGCGGAGCGCGCCGCGATGGAGCTGCAGCGCCGCAGCCAAGGCTACCGATTGGTGGAGAGCGACGACGAGGGGGCGGGGCCTGCCGCCAGCCACGCCCCTCCGCCTGGCTCCGCCCACAGCGCGTCCCGACATCGCCGACACCTCCGGCCGCGACGCTCCGAGTCCCCCGAGGCCTCCAGCCCCTCGCCATCGCCCCCCCCACCGTGAGTACCCCCCCCCCCCAGTATCCAAGGTCTCCCTATGGAGCTTTGGGGATCCCTTGGGATTTGGGGGTTCCCATCTTTAGGATTGCGTTGAACCCATGTGGGTGTCCCCGTTCCTCCCCCCAGTATCCAGGGTTTCCCTATAGAGCTTTGGGGATCCCTTGGGATTTGGGGTTTCCCATCTTTAGGATTGCGTCGAACCCATGTGGGTGTCCCCATTCCCCCCCCCAGTATCCAGGGTTTCCCTATAGAGCTTTGGGGATCCCTTGGGATTTGGGCGTTCCCGTCGTTAGGATCACATCCAAACCATGTGGGTGTCCCCGTTCCTCCCCCCAGTATCCAGGGTTTCCCTGTAGAGCTTTGGGGATCCCTTGGGATTTGGGGGTTCCCATCTTCAGGATTGCATCCAACACATATGGGTGTTCCCGTTCCTCACCCCAGTATCCAAGGTCTCCCTATGGAGCTTTTGGGATCCCTTTGGAAGCGGGGGTTCCCATCTTTAGGATCGTGTCCAACCCATGTGGGTGTCCCCGTCCCCCCCGCCCAGTATCCAAGGTCTCCCTATGGAGCTTTTGGGATCCCTTGGGATTTGGGGGTTCCCGTCTTCAGGATCACATCCAACCCCTATGGGTCTCGTCCCCCCCCAGGGCTCCGGATCCACCCGAGGAGCCGGAAGCGGAATGGGAAGCGTCGGAGCGGGAACGGCTCCGGGATCTGCAGGAACGCGATGCCTACGCCGAGCGCCTGCGGCGCCGGGATCACTCCCGCACCGTCCTCACCCGCCCTGACGCCAAGGTGAGGGGCACGGCTGGGAATGGGGGGGGGGGGGGATTGGGGGTGTCCATGGGTTGGGGTTCCTCAATGGGATTTAGGAGGGGTCCAATAGGAATTGATGGCTCCGGGTGGGATCTGGAGCTGGCAGGCGGGAGGAGGGGATCCCTGGGGACAATCCCGGAGAGCATTTGGTGTTCCCGCAAGGAATTGGGTGGGACTGGGGGGTGCTTTGGGAACTCTCCCTTATTCCCTCATTTTCGCCCCTTATCCCCCCCTTTTTCCCCCCCTCAGGCCTATGAAGAAGCCCAGAAACGCCTCAAAGTCGCTGAAGAAGATCAGAAAACACTGGTGAGCCTTGTTTATGCTTGATGCTCCCACTGCATCGCCCTGCATTGCAATGTATCCCATTGCATCCCACTACATCCCACTGCATCCCACCGCATCCCAATACATCCCACCGCATCCCAATATATCCCACTGCATCCCACCGCATCCCAGTACATCCCACCGCATCCCAATACATCCCCCTGCATCGCAACGTATCCCACTGCATCCCAATACATCCCACTGCATCGCAATGTATCCCACTGCATCCTACTGCATCCCGCTGCATCACAAAGTATCCCACTGCATCCCAATGCACCCCACTGCATCCCAATACATCCCACTGCATCCCAGTGCATCCCGCTGGCTCTCCCGCAGGTGCCGGAGCTGCGGAAGCGCTCCCGCCGGGAATACCTGGCCAAGCGGGAGCGGGACAAGCTGGAGGAGCTGGAGGCCGAGATCGCGGACGAGGAGCAGCTCTTCGGGGAGGAGGTGCTCTCGGCCCCGGAGCGGAGCCGCCTGCGCTACAAGCGCCGCCTGCGGGGACCTGGCCCGCCAGTACAAGCGGGCGGGGGAGCGGGAGCGCCTCGAGAAGAGCCAGCGGTACCGGATGCCCGAGGAGCGGCGCGGCAAGGTCCGGGCTCCAGAGCCCTCCTGTATCCTGATGGGATCCATCCCATCACTTCCATCAGTTCCCGGTGCTCCAACCCCTCTGTATCCCGATGGGATCCATCCCATCACTTTCCATCAGTTCCCGGTGCTCCAAACCCCTCCAGGGTCCCGATGGGATCCATCCCATCACTTCCATGAGTTCCCGGTGCTCCAAACCCCTCTTGTATCCTGATGGGATGCATCCCATCACTTCCATCGGTTCCTGGTGCTCCAAACCCCTCTGTATCCCGATGGGATCCATCCCATCACTTCCCATCAGTTCCCGGTGCTCCAAATCTATCCCTTACCCCCCCATATCCATCCCTTACCCCCCATACCCATCCCTTACCCCCCATACCCACTTGTTACCCCCCATACCCATCCCTTACCCCCCCCCAGGTGCTGGAGCCAGAGGAACCGGAGGCTGGCCCCGAGGAGCCCCTGGCCCCCCGGGACGAGCAGCGGCGCTGGGAGGAGGAGCGCATGGAAGCGGCCGCGCTGCGCTTCGGGGCCCGCGACGCCGCCCACCGCCGGCCCCAGCCCCACTACGAGGTCCTGCTGGAGGAGGAGCACATGGTGCAGTTCATCAGTGCCAGCCAGCTGCAGGGCAGCCAGCCCCACGAGGTGCCCACGGCGGGGCGGGCACAGGGGGAGGGATATGGGGGGTAAGGGGTGGGGATAGGGGGTAAGGGATGGATATGGGCCTGCTGTGGGTGTCCATAGGAGGTGATAGGTGCCATAGGAGGTGATGGTGCCCGTAGAGGTGATGGTGCCCATAGAGGTGATGGTGCCCATAGAGGTGATGGTGCCCATAGAGGTGACGGGTGCCCATAGAGGTGACGGGTGCCCATAGAGGTGATGGTGCCCGTAGAGGTGATGGTGCCCATAGAGGTGACGGGTGCCCATAGAGGTGATGGTGCCCATAGAGGTGACGGGTGCCCATAGAGGTGACGGGTGCCCATAGAGGTGATGGTGCCCATAGAGGTGATGGTGCCCATAGCGGTGACGGGTGCCCATAGAGGTGATGGTGCCCATAGAGGTGACGGGTGCCCACAGAGTTGACGGGTGCCCATAGAGGTGATGGTGCCCATAGAGGTGATGGTGCCCATAGAGGTGATGGTGCCCATAGCGGTGACGGGTGCCCATAGAGGTGATGGTGCCCATAGAGGTGACGGGTGCCCATAGAGGTGACGGGTGCCCATAGCGGTGACGGGTGCCCATAGAGGTGATGGTGCCCATAGAGGTGATGGTGCCCATAGAGGTGATGGGTGCCCATAGTGGTGATGGTGCCCATAGAGGTGATGGGTGCCCCCCATAGGAGGCGGCTCCGGCGGTGTCCGAGGCGGAGCGGCGGCGGCAGTCGGTGCAGGAGCAGCGCCGCAGCCTCCCCATCTTCCCGTACCGGGACGAGCTGGTGGCCGCCATCGCCCAGCACCAGGTCGTGGTCATCGAGGGCGAGACGGGCTCCGGGAAGACCACGCAGATCCCACAGTACCTGCACGAGGAGGTGGGGGGCAAGGGGGGGCAATGGGGGGCAGTGGGGTTTGGGGTCCACCCCCCTCTTTGACCGTGTCCCCCCCCCATTGGTCAGGGGTACACGAGGCAGGGGTTGAAGATTGGCATCACGCAGCCGCGGCGAGTGGCTGCCATGAGCGTGGCGGCACGGGTGGCCGTGGAGATGGGTACCAAGCTGGGCAATGAGGTGAGAGGGATGTGGGGTGTGGGGTATGGGATATGGGGTATGGCATATGGGGTGTGGCATATGGGGTGTGGGGATGCGGGGTATGAGATATGGGGTATGGCATATGGGGTGTGGGGATGTGGGGTATGGGATATGGGGTATGGGATGTGGGATATGGGGTATGGGATATGGGGTGTGGGATGTGGGATACAAGGTACAGGATATGGGATATGGGATAGAGGATGCAGGATATGGGGTATGGGATGTGCTATATGGGGTTTTTGGATTTGGGATATGGGATATGGGGTATGGGGATGTGGGATATGCAGTATGGGGTATGGGATATGGGATATGGGGTAAGGGGATGTGGGATATCAGGTATGGCATATGGGTTGTGGGGATGTGGGATATAGGATATGGGGTATGGGATATGGGGTGTGGGATACGCAGTATGGGATATAGGATATAGGGTGTGGGGATGTGGGATATAGGGTATGGGATATGGGGATGTGGCTTCACGTGAGGGTCCTACCCCCAGGTTGGGTACAGCATCCGCTTCGAGGACTGCACGTCGGAGCGCACCGTGCTCAAGTACATGACGGACGGGATGCTCCTGCGGGAATTCCTCACCGAGCCCGACCTCGCCTCCTACAGGTGCCCATGGGGACACTGGGGACAGGGGGGGTGCCCAGTGCTCTGCTTGGGCTGACTGCTATGGGTTGGGGGTCACCATCGCTGTCCCCATGGCCTGCTGTGTGTCCCATGCGTGTCCCCGCATCCTTATGTGTGTCCCGTGTTTATCTACATGTCGTCATGTGTGTCCCATGCCTGTCCCCTGCCTGTCACATGCTTTTCCCCACATCCTCATGTGGGTCCCCTGCTTGTCCCCATGTCCTTATGTGTGTCCCACACTTATCCCAATGTGCTCGTGTGTGTCCCATGCTTGTCCCCATGTCCTTATGTGTGTTCCACACTTATCCCCATGTCCTCATGCGTGTCCCCTGCCTGTCCCCATGTCCTTATGTGCATCTCATGTTTATCTCCTTGTCCCCCTGCCTGTCCCCTGCCCGTCCCCATGCGTGTCCTATGCTTATCCCCATTTCCTCATGTGTGTCCCCTGCTTGTTCCCATGTCCTTACGCCTGCCCCACGCTTATCCCCATGACCTTATGTGTGTCCTATGCTTATCCCAATGTCCTCATGCGTGTCCCACACTCATACTCACGTCCTCTGTCCCATCCCCATGTCCCCATGCCTGTCCCACACTCATCCCAATGTCCTCATGCCTGTCCCACACTCATCCCCCTGTCTCCCATCCCATCCCCATGCCTGTCCCACACTCATCCCCACGTCCCCCATCCCATCCCCATGTGTGTCCCACACTCATCCCCATGTCTCCCGTCCCATCCCCACGCCTGTCCCGTGCCCATCCCCACGTCCCCCATCCCATCCCCACGTCCCCCATCCCATCCCCACGTCCCCCTGTGTGTCCCACACCCATCCCCACGTGTGTCTCGTGCCCATCCCCACGTCCCCCATCCCATGCCCATCCCCACGCATGTCCTGTGCCCATCCCCACGCATGTCCTGTGCCCATCCCCACGCGTGTCCCGTGCCCATCCCCACGTCTCCCATCCCCACATCCCCATGTGTGTCCCGTGCCCATCCCCATGCCTGTCCCTTGTCCATCCCCACGCGTGTCCCGTGCCCATCCCCACATACCCATGTGTGTCCCATGCCCATCCCCACGTCCCTACGCGTGTCCCGTGCCCATCCCCACGTCCCCATGTGTGTCCCGTGCCCATCCCCACGCGTGTCCCGTGCCCATCCCCACGTCCCCATGTGTGTCCCGTGCCCATCCCCACGTCCCCATGTGTGTCCCGTGCCCATCCCCACGTCCCCATGTGTGTCCCGTGCCCATCCCCACGTCCCCATGTGTGTCCCGTGCCCATCCCCACATCCCCATATGTGTCCCGTGCCCATCCCCATGTCCCCACGCTGTCCCGTGCCCATCCCCACGTCCCCATGTGTGTCCCGTGCCCATCCCCACGCTGTCCCGTGCCCATCCCCACGCTGTCCCATGCCCATCCCCACGTCCCCATGTGTGTCCCGTGCCCATCCCCACGCTGTCCCATGCCCATCCCCACGCTGTCCCATGCCCATCCCCACGTCCCCATGTGTGTCCCGTGCCCATCCCCACGCGTGTCCCGTGCCCATCCCCACGCGTGTCCCGTGCCTATCCCCACGCGTGTCCCGTGCCCATCCCCACGCTGTCCCGTGCCCATCCCCACGCATGTCCCGTGCCCATCCCCACGCGTGTCCCGTGCCCATCCCCACGTCCCCATGTGTGTCCCGTGCCCATCCCCACGTGCCCCGTGCCGTGCCGCTGCCCGCAGCGTGCTGATGGTGGACGAGGCTCACGAGCGCACGCTGCACACGGACGTGCTCTTCGGGCTGCTCAAGGACATCGCGCGCTTCCGGCCGCAGCTCAAGGTGCTCGTGGCCTCGGCCACGCTGGACACGCGCCGCTTCGCAGCCTTCTTCGACAACGCGCCCGTGTTCCGCATCCCCGGGCGCCGCTTCCCCGTCGACATCTACTACACCAAGGTGGGGGTGTGGGGTGTGGGGTGTGGGATGTGGGATACGGGGTATGGGGTGTGGGATGTGGGATATGGATATGGGGTGTGGGGTATGGGGTGTGGGGTGTGGGTGTGGGATGTGGGTGTGGGGTATGGGGCGTGGGATGTGGGGTATGGGATATGGGGTATGGATATGGAGTATGGGATATGGGGTGTGGGATATGGGGTATGGGATATGGGGTATGGATATGGAGTATGGGATATGGGGTATAGGATGTGAGATATGGGATGTGGGGTATGGGGAATGGGATATATGGGATATGGGGTATGGGACATGAATATATGGGATGTGGGATATGGATATGGGGTGTGGGATGTGGGGTATGGGATATGGGGTATTGGGTATGGGACGTGGGGTGTGGGACATGGATATGGGATGTGGGATATGGATATGGGGTGTGGGATGTCGGGTGTGGATATAGGATGTGGATATGGATATGGGGTGTGGGATGTCGGGTATGGATATGGGATGTGGATATGGATTTGGGGTGTGGGATGTCGGGTATGGATATGGGATGTGGATATGGATATGGGATGTGGGATGTCGGGTATGGATATGGGATGTGGATATGGATATGGGGTGTGGGATGTCGGGTATGGATATGGGATGTGGATATGGATTTGGGGTGTGGGACTTGGGGGGGCCGTGGGCACACTTGGTGACACCGCCGTCCCCCCATGGCCCCTGTGCAGGCGCCCGAGGCCGATTACCTGGAGGCGTGCGTGGTGTCGGTGCTGCAGATCCACGTCACGCAGCCCCCCGGGGACATCCTCGTCTTCCTCACCGGCCAGGTGCGGGTCCCCCTCCCTATGGATGCCCCCGTTGCATCCCTATGGATGCCCCCCTTGTGTCCCTATGGCTGCCCCCCTTGTGTCCCTATGGCTGCTCCATGTCCCCTGCAGGAGGAGATCGAGGCGTGCGTGGAGCTGCTGCAGGAGCGGTGCCGGCGCCTGGGCTCGCGCCTGCCCGAGCTGCTGGTGCTGCCCATCTACGCCAACCTGCCCTCCGACATGCAGGCCCGCATCTTCCAGCCCACGCCGCCCGGAGCGCGCAAGGTGCTGGCCCTTTAAGGGAGGGGCGGGCCCGAGGGGGGGAGCCAATGGGGAAAAGGGTGGGGCGGAAGGGGAGGGGCTTAACGGGGCGGGGTTAAAGGGCAGGGTGTTAATGGGGTGGGGTTAAAGGGGAGGGGCTTAATGCGGAGGGTAAAAGGGAGGGGCTTAATGGGGTGGGGTTAAAGGGGAGAGGTGTAAAGGGGAGGGGCTTAATGGGGTGGGGTTAAAGGGGAGAGGCTTAATGGGGTGATGCTCTAGGGGAGGGGCTTGAAGGCGGGGCTTAATGGGGTGGGTAAATGGGTGGTGCAAAAGGGGAGGGGCTTAAATGGGAGGGGCTTAATGGGGTGGGGTAAAGGGGGTGGGGTCAAAGGAGGAGGGATTAATGGGGGTCCAAGGGGTGGGTCTAAGGGGGCAGAGCTTAAAGGGGCATGGTCGAAGGAGGAGGAGCCTCCATGTCCCATTCCCCCCCCCCTCCCCGCCCCATAGGTGGTGGTGGCCACGAACATCGCGGAGACGTCGGTGACCATCGACGGCATCGTCTACGTCCTGGACCCCGGCTTCTGCAAGCAGAAGAGCTACAGCGCCCGCACCGGCATGGAGTCCCTCGTGGTGACCCCCTGCTCGCGGGTGCGTGGGGCCCTGCTACCCCCATCACCCCCCCATCACCCCTTGGTACCCACACATGGCTCTGTCCCCCCCTGTGCCCCTTCTATGGGGGGCAGTGCGTGCCAGTGTCCCCGGGGTCCCTGCGGGGAGCTGTATCCTGGTGTCCTCACATCCTTTGGTCACTGTATCCCCCCCATCCCTGTGTCCCCATGTCCCTGTATCCCCCCCATCCCCATCCCTGTGTCCCCATGTCCCTGTATCCCCCCCATCCCCATCCCTGTGTCCCCATGTCCCTGTATCCCCCCTATCCCCATCCCTGTGTCCCCATGTCCCTGTATCCCCCCCATCCCCATCCCTCTGTCCCCATGTCCCTGTATCCCCCCCATCCCCATCCCTGTGTCCCTATGTCCCTGTATCCCCCCCATCCCCATCCCTGTGTCCCCATGTCCCTGTATCCCCCCCATCCCTGTGTCCTCATGTCCCTGTATCCCCATGTTGCTGGGTCTCCATTTGCCTGTGTCCCCATGTCCCCGTGTTCCCATGTCCGTGGGTCTCCAGGTCCCCACATCTCTGTGTCTCTACATCACTGGGTCCCCATGTCCCTGTGTCCCCATGTTCCTGAGTCCCCATGTCCACACATCCCCATATCCCTGTATCCCCACATCCCTATGTCCCTGTGTCACTGCATCCCTTGTCCCCCCATCCCCATCCCCATCCCTGGGGTGCATCCATGTCCCTACATCCCTGTATCCCCACATCCCCGTATCCCCCCCCGTCCCAATCCCTGTGTCCCCCCATCCCTGTATCCCCCCCATCCCTGTGTCCCCACATCCCCGTATCCCCTCCATCCCCGTGTCCTCCCATCCCCATATCCTCCCCATCCCCACATCCCCGTATCCCCTCCATCCCCATCCCTGTATCCCCCCATCCCCATATCCCCCCCATCTCCATCCCCACATCCCCGTATCCCCCCCATCCCCATCCCTGTGTCCCCCCATCCCCATATCCCCCCCATCTCCATCCCCACATCCCTGTATCCCCCCATCCCCATCCCTGGGGTACCCCCCCCCCCAATGACGTGTCCCCCCCCCCAGGCCTCAGCCAATCAGCGGGCGGGCCGGGCCGGGCGCGTGGCCCCGGGCAAGTGCTTCCGGCTCTACACGGCCTGGGCCTTCCAGCACGAGCTCGAGGAGACGCCGGTGCCCGAGATCCAGCGCGCGGACCTGGGCTCCCTCGTCCTGCTGCTCAAGAGCCTCGGTGCGGCGGCCGTAGGGGGCCTGTGGGTCCTGTGGGGGTCCTGTGGGGGTCCTGTGGGGGTCCTGTGGGGGTCCTATGGGTCCTGTGGGGGTCCTGTGGGGGTCCTATGGGTCCTGTGGGGGTCCTGTGGGGGTCCTGTGGGGGTCCTGTGGGGGTCCTGTGGGGGTCCTATGGGTCCTGTGGGGGTCCTGTGGGGGTCCTATGGGTCCTGTGGGGGTCCTGTGGGGGTCCTGTGGGTCCTATGGGGGTCCTGTGTGGGTCCTGTGAGTCCTGTGGGAGTCCTATGGGGGTCCTGTGGGGGTCCTGTGGGGGTCCTGTGGGTCCTGTGGGAGTCCTGTGGGGGTCCTGTGGGTCCTGTGGGGGTCCTGTGGGTCCTGTGGGGGTCCTGTGGGTCCTATGGGGGTCCTGTGGGGGTCCTGTGGGTCCTGTGGGCGTCCTATGGAGGTCCTGTGGGGGTCCTGTGGGTCCTATGGGGGTCCTGTGTGGGTCCTGTGAGTCCTGTGGGAGTCCTATGGGGGTCCTGTGGGGGTCCTGTGGGTCCTATGGGGGTCCTGTGGGGGTCCTATGGGTCCTGTGGGGGTCCTGTGGGGGTCCTGTGGGGGTCCTGTGGGGTTCCTATGGGGGTCCTGTGGGGGTCCTATGGGTCCTGTGGGGGTCCTGTGGGGGTCCTGTGGGAGTCCTATGGGGGTCCTGTGGGGGTCCTGTGGGTCCTATGGGGGTCCTGTGGGGGTCCTATGGGTCCTATGGGGGTCCTGTGGGGGTCCCTATGGGGGTCTGTATGGGGGGTCCCTGTGGGGGTCCCTTGGTGACGTCCCCATCCGCAGGCATCAATGACCTGATCCACTTCGACTTCCTGGACCCGCCCCCCCACGAGACGCTGGTGCTGGCGCTGGAGCAGCTCTATGCCCTGGGTGCCCTCAACCACATGGGCGAGCTCACTACGGTACTGGGGGGGTCACTGGGAGCACTGGGGGCGTCACTGGGAGCACTGGGAGCACTGGGGGGGTCACTGGTGGTCACTGGGAGCATTGAGGGGGTCACTGGGGGTTACTGGTGGTCACTGGTGGTCACTGGGAGCACTGGGGGGGGTCACTGGGAGCACTGGGGGGGGCACTGGTGGTCACTGGGAGCACTGGGGGGGTCACTGGGAGCACTGGGGGGGTCACTGGTGGTCACTGGTGGTCACTGGGAGCACTGGGAGGGTCACTGGTGGTCACTGGTGGTCACTGGGAGCACTGGGGGGGTCACTGGGAGCACTGGGGGTTTACTAGTGGTCACTGGTGGTCACTGGGAGCACTGGGGGGGTCACTGATGGTCACTGGTGGTCACTGGTGGTCACTGGGAGCACTGGGGGGGGGTCACTGGTGGTCACTGGGAGCATTGGGGGGGTCACTGGGGGTTACTGGTGGTCACTGGTGGTCACTGGGAGCACTGGGGGGGTCACTGGGGGTTACTGGTGGTCACTGGTGGTCACTGGGAGCACTGGGGGGGTCACTGGTGGTTACTGGGAGCACTGTGGGTGGTCACTGATGGTCACTGGTGGTCACTGGTGGTCACTGGTGGTCACTGGGCTGTCCCAGCTGGGCCGGCGCATGGCGGAGCTGCCTGTGGAGCCCATGTTGGCCAAGATGATCCTGGCCTCTGAGCAGTGAGTGCCCCATGGGTGTCCCCATCGTGTCCTATGGGTGTCCCATGGGTGTCCCTTGGGTGTCCTATGGGTGATGTCCCCATGGTGTCCTATGAATGCCCACAATGTGTCCCTTGGGTGTCCTGTGGGTGCCCCCAGTGTGTCCCTTGGGTGTCCTATGGGTGTCCCCCCTTGGGTGTCCTATGGGTGTCCCCCCTTGGGTGTCCTATGGGTGCCCCCAGTGTGCCCCTGTGGGTGCCCCATGGGTGTCCCTTGGGTGTCCTATGGGTGGTGTCCCCACGGTGCCTTATGTGTGTCCCCATGGTGCCCTATGGGTGTCCCCCCCATGGTGCCCCCCCCATGGATGCCCGCCCCATGGATGCCCCCCCATGGTGCCCCACAGGTACGGCTGTACAGAGGAGGTGCTGACGGTGGCCGCCATGCTCTCGGTGAACAATGCCATCTTCTACCGGCCCAAGGACAAGGTCCTGCACGCTGACAGCGCCCGCCGGGGCTTCCACCTGCCCGGGGGGGACCACCTCGTGCTGCTCAATGTCTACAACCAGGCAGGGACATGGGGGGAGATGGGGGGAGGTGTGTGGGGTGCGTGGGGTGTGTGGGGTATGGGGTACATGGGATGTATGGAGTGTAGGGGGTATATGGGGTATAGGATATGGGGTATATGAGATGTGGGGTATGAGAGATGGGGTATGTGGGGTATACGGGATGTGGGATATACAGGGTATATTGGATATGGGATATATGGGATATATGGTGTATATGGGATGTGGGATATGGGAGATGTGGTATATGGGATGTGGGATGTATGGGATATATGGGATGTGGGATACGGGATGTATGGGATATATGGGATATATGGGATGTGGGATACGGGATGTATGGGATATATGGAATATATGGGATGTGGGATATATGGGATGTGGGATATGGGAGATGGGGTGTGGGGATATGGCGTATGGGATATGGGGATGTGCGGTATGGGATGTGAGATATATGGGATGTGGGATATGGGGACAGCATGTGTTGGGGCTTCCATGTGCTTGGCAGCAACCACCTTGTACTGCTCAATGTCTACAACCAGGCAGGGATGTGGGATATGGAATATGAGGTATGGGATGTGGGATATGGGGTATGGGATGTGGGATATGGGGTATGGGGTGTGGGATATGGGGTATGGGATATGAGATATATGGGATATGGGGTACAGGGCAGGGTGATGGGCTGGGGGGTATGGGGGCTACAACCTGGCCTGACCGTGTCCCCCTTGCCCCCCATCTCCCCATTGCAGTGGGTGGCGAGCGGGCACTCCCTGCAGTGGTGCTACGAGCACTTCGTGCAGGCGCGCTCCCTGCGCCGGGCCCGCGACGTGCGGGAGCAGCTCGAGGGGCTCATGGAGCGCGTGGAGATCACCCCGGTCTCCTGCGGCACCGACTACGGCCCCGTCCGCAAGGTCCCTGCTCCCCCCCCTCACCCCTTCCGTCCCCATTGGGACCCCCCAGCACTGACCCCGTTGTGTGCCCCCCCCCCAGGCCATCACGGCCGGGTTCTTCTACCACACAGCGCGGCTGACGCGCGGCGGGTACCGCACGGTGAAGCACCAGCACTCGGTGTTCATCCACCCCAACAGCGCCCTCTTCGAGGAGCAGCCCCGCTGGGTGCTCTACCACGAGCTCGTCTGCACCACCAAGGAGTTCATGCGGCAGGTGGGGAGCCAGGGGGGGTACCAGGGGCATGGGGACAGCACCGTGGGCATGGGGACATCACCATGGGCATGGGGACACTGGGATGGGGACAGCACCATGGGCATGGGGACAGCACCGTGAGCATGGGGACATGGGCAAGGGGACGGGGACAGCACCATGGAAATGTAGACACTGGGATGGGAACATCACCGTGGGCATGGGGACAGGGACAGCACCATGGGCATGAAGACAATGGGATGGGGACACTGCCATGGGCATAGGGAGGTGGCCATGGGGACACTGGGATGGGGACAGCACCAAGGATATGGGGACACTGGGATGGGGATGGTACCATGGGCATGGGGACACTGGGATGGGGACAGCACCAAGGATATGGGGACACTGGGATGGGGATGGTACCATGGGCATGGGGACACTGGGATGGGGACAGCACCATGGGCATGGGGAGGTGGCCATGGGGACATGGTCAAAGGGACACTGGGATAAGGACATCACCGTGGGCATGGGGACACTGGGATGGGGACAGCACCATTGCCACGGGCACATCCCCACCTTGGCTGCGTTCCCCCCCAGGGGCTGGGCCATGGTGATGAGGGGACGTGGCCACCACTGTCCCCATTGGGAATGGGGTGGAAGGGGATCCTAAGGGATGTCACCATGACGGGATGGGACAAGGACCAGGACCCTTCATGGGGGCCAAGTGCAATGGGACCAGACCCCCCCCATGTCCCCATGGGCTCGGGGCGCTGTGACAGCCCCCTCAATGTCCCCATTGTCCCCAAGGTGATCGAGATTGACAGCGCGTGGCTGCTGGAGGTGGCCCCCCATTACTACCAGGCCAAGGAGCTGGAGGACGGCAGCGCCCGCAAGATGCCCAAGAAGGTCGGGAAGAGCCGGGAGGAGCTGGGATGAGCCCATTGGGGACCCCAATACAGCCCCAGCAGGGCCCGTGGGGCACGGCTCCGTCCATGGTGTTTATTCTGTACATTAAGTTAAGGGGACATGGGGGGGGGGGGTGTTGGGGACAATGGGGACAATGGGGGGGAGGGGGGTTCAGGGGTCCTCCTGGGTGGCCGAGGGCTTCATGGCGAGGTGCAGGGGGGGCACCGGTGGTGGCACCGGTGCCGAGAGCGCGGCCACCGCGGCGGCCACCAGCAGCTTCTTGTCCTGGGCCAGCGGCGTCGGGGCGGGCATCAGCTGTGGGGACAGAGTGAGGGACATGGGGGGGAAAAGGGGGGACATGGGGGGGGAAAGGCGGGGGACATGGGGGGGTACGGACCCGGTCCTACCTTGTCCACGCGGTGGCAGCGGATGAGCCCCTGCGAGTTGAGGAAGAAGGTGGAGAAGGCGTCGTAGGACCTGGGGGGGGATGGAGGCAAGGGGGACATTGGGGGGGATATGGGGCTGGAATGAACCCTGGTCCCCAGGGGTAATAGGGATATGGGGCTGGCATCGCACCCTATGGAAGGACGCGGGGTGATGGGGACAAAGGGGACCCAACCTCTTGTGCCATGGGGAGAGCAGGGACAGGGGGGGATGGAGGGGTGTCAGGGGGATGACTGGGTGTCAATGGGTGTCAGTGGGTATCAGGGGGTGTCAGTGGGTGTCAGGGGGTGTCAATGGGTGCAGTGTCTCACTGACCACAGGAGGGCGGCCTTATGCCAATAGAAGCACAGCATGCACAGGTGCAGGGGATGACCCAGGGGTGTCAATGGGTACCAATGGGTGTCAGGGGGTATCAGTGGGTACCAGTGGGTGTCAGGGGATGTAATGGGTACCAGTGGGTGTCAGTGGGTATCAGTGGGTGTCAGGGGATGTAATAGGTGTCAATGGGTACTAATGGGTGTCAGTGGGTATCAATGGATATCAGGGGATGTAATGGGCACCAGTGGGTAGCAGTGGGTGTCAGGGGATGTAACGGGTACTGATGGGTGTCAATGGGTAGCAGTGGGTGCCAGGGATATAATGGGTACCAGTGGGTGTCAATGGGTACCAATGGGTGTGAGGGGATGTAATGGGTACCAATAGGTGCCAATGGGTGTCAGTGGGTACCAATGGGTGTGAGGGGATGTAATGGGTACCAGTAGGTACCAACGGGTGTCAGTGGGTACCAGTGGGTGTCAACGGGTAGCAATGGATGTCAGTGGGTACCAACGGGTGCCAATGGGTGCCATGCCCGTCACTGACCGCAGGAGGGAGGCCTTGTCCCGCCGGTAGAAGCGCAGCACGAGGAGGTGCAGGGGCAGCCCCGTGAGGCGCCAGCGGGCCCGGATGCTCCAGTCCTCGGGGTGCCGGGTGAGCGCCAGCACCTCCAGCCTCAGGCTGGCGAAGTAGCCCCAGGCCAGCGCCCGGCACAGCGCCACGGCCACCTGGTACATGGGCCGGCCCCTGCAGTGGGGATGGAAATGGGGGGGGACGACATGGGGGTCACAGAGCATCCCCACGGAGGGGGGGGTTGGCACCGGCCCCATTGGGTGCTATGGGGTGGGGGGGCACTCACCGCGTGTGCAGGTGCAGGAGGTGGTTGATGAACTCCACGTCGTGGGAGTAGAGGCCGTAATCGGGGATCTTGAGGAAGAAATTGGGGAGCTGCGGGAGGGGGGGGGAAAGGAGGGGGGGTGAGGGTGGGGATGAAGGAGCAGCCCCCCCCCATAGGGCAGCGCAGTGGGGTTGAGCCCCCATTGCCCCCCATTGGCATCACCTCGTGCTGCAGCTTCTGGTGCATGACGGCCAAGTGCTCCTCCATGGACGGGGGCTGGCGGGGGGCGTGCGGCGGGCCGGGGCGGAGCAGCGGCAGGGCCGGGCCCCGCAGCAGGAGCCGGGCGGCTCCGGGCCCGTCCCGCACGGCGATGTCGTCCTCGCGCCGCCCGTCCACCGTGGTGAAGGCGCCGCCGAGCCCCTCCGGAGGGGACAGCGACGGCGGCGGCGGCGGCGGCAGTGCCGGGACGTGGCCACCGGGGGGCGCCAGGTCCTGCGGGAGCGCCGGGGTGGGCGTGGAGCCGGCGCTCCCTGGGGGCACTCGGCCACCCACAAAGCCCCGCCCACGTCGTCAGGATCCCGCCGTTGGGATTTGCATAGCCACGCCCACAAGGTAGAGCGTTTGCATAGCCACGCCTCCAAACAACTAAAGCCATTCGTATTGATGCACGTCATTTGCATAGCCATGCCTCCAAACAACACAACCCATTCGTATTGACGCACGTCATGTGCATAGCCACGCCTCCAAACAACATTACCCATTCGTATTGATGCACGTCATTTGCATAGCCATGCCTCCAAACAACTAAAGCCATTCATATTAACACCGCTCATTTGCATAGCCACGCCTCCAAACAACACAACCCATTCTTATTGGCACAGCTAATTTGTGTAACAACACATCTAATCTGAAGCAATTCCTATTGGCACGACTCATTTGCATACCCACGCCTCCAAACGATTAACATTGGCACAGCTCGTTTGCATAACCACGCCTCCATACAGCAGAACGTGTTCCCATTGACACATTGGCTCATTTGCATAGCCAAACCTCCAAACAGAACCAATATTGGCACAGCTCATTTGCATAGGCACGCCTCCCAACTGTAGAACACCTTTCTATTGAGACATTGGCTTATTTGCATGGCCACGCCTTAAAACAAGAGAACCAACTGCTACTGGCTTGGCTCATTTGCATAGTCACACCTCCAAACAGCAGCACCCATTCCTATTGGCTCAGCTTATTTGCACAGCCATGCCTCCATGCAGTGGACCCCATCCCTATAGACACAGCTCATTTGCATAGCCACGCCTCAAAACAGCAGCACCCATTCCTATTGGCTCAGCTCATTTGCCTACTCACGCCCTTTTCTTCTTCGCGCACAGCTCATTTGCATAGCCCCTCCTCCACGCAGCAGAACCCACTCCAATTGGCGCTGGTCATTTGCATAGCCGCACCCCCCTCACCGTCCTCTATTTGCATAGCCCCTCCCACCCCGCTCTGCCTGACCCCGCCCGCTCTCCCCTCACCTGCGGGCGCGCCCGGTACCGGCGGCGCGGGGGCAGCTGCGCATGCGCGGGGCGCTCAGGCGGGGGCCATGCCCGGAGCCGGGCGGCGGCGGCGGCGGCGGCTGCGGCCCGGCCCTGCCGGTACATGGCGGAGCCCCCCCCCGGTGCTCGCACTGCGCATGAGCGGAGCGGCACCGGCCCCGCCCACAGCGCGCGCAGGCGCGGGAGGAGGAGGGAGGGAAGCGCGGCGGCGGCGCGCGTGCGCACAGGGGAGGAGAGCGCCGGGGAAGGTGACCGGGAGGGAGCGCTCTGCGCATGCGCGCCCGCTACGCGAGCCGGCTGCTTTCCCGCCGTCGCTCCCCATTCATTCCCCTCAGGGGGCGGAGCCAGCGCGCCGCACAGCCAATAGGAACGGGGCTCTTCTTCCGGGGGGGCGGGGGTTAATGACGATACCACGCCTTCCCGATGGACGTCACCCCCAGACACAACACGAGACCCAAAGCTGAAATTCACCGTTTTTATTGAAACGTTACCAAAATGGGGAGGGGCGGAGGGGCTGTGGGGCAGGGACAGGCACCCATAGGGCAGGGATGGGTCCCCATTGGCACTGTGGGGTGAGGAGAGGGCCCCCCCCTCCCCCCTTGGACCTATGGGGTGAGGATGGGCACCCATGGGGACTCCATGGGGCAGAAACAGGCACCCACCGTGGCAGTGGGGCAGGGCCAGGCACCCGTGGTGGCTGTGGGGCACAAACTGGGACCCCCCCAGTGGGGCTGGGACGGGCACTTGCAGGGGCTGTGGCATGGGGACAGGCACCTATGGGGCAGGAAGAGGCGCCCCCAGGGACCTATGGGGCAGGATGAAGACACCGTAGGGCAAGGACAGGCCCCCCCACTGGAGCCGCAGGGGAAGGAACGGGCACCCATAGGGGCTATGGGGCACCCCACATCCCCCAGCAGACACGAGCCCCCCAAGGCCCTGCCGTGGGGGGTGGGGGTGGGGGGGTGGGGAGCTGCCGTGGGGCTCAGCGGCCGACGCGCCCGAGCGAGCTGCAGGGGAAGGGGATGGGGGGAAGGGGGGTAGAAAACAGCGCAAAAGAGAGAGGAAAAGGGGTGAGAATTGAGGCAAAACCCAGCGAAGTTGGGAAAAAGCCGCGAGGAGCCGGAGGGACCCACCTGGAGCGGCGGGGGGGGGGCGCGGGGTCCGAGCCTCCATCCAGGTCCCGGCGGAGCAGGAAGGGCCGGAGGCTGCCGCGCACCGGGGACCCCCCCGTGCGACCGGGGCTGAGGTTGAAGGGCCAGGGAGGCTCCGCCTCCTCCCGCAGGACTGCATGGGATTGGTTGAGGTGAGAGGGAAGCTCCGCCCCCTGTGCCTCAGTGTCCCCCCCCTCATTGGTCACTTACAGTCGCGCTCCGATAGGGAATAGGGCTTGATCTGCTCCTCGGGGCGCTTGGGGGGCGGGCGGCGGGCGGGGGGGGCTGTGGGGAGCAGGGTTAGAAGAGGGGGGAGGCAGTGACCCCCAATGGCCCCCTATGCCCTCCCCCATCACTCACCGGGGCGGTTGGAGAAGAAGCCTTCGAAGATGACGAAGTTGTTGACCTAAAACAGGGATATGGGGGGGTGAGGGGTGGTTCTGACCCCCATGGGGTAATTATGGGGGGGATTCACGCCCCCCAATGTGCTTCTATGGGGCACCCCATAGGACCCGGGTGTTGCCCCCCCTTACCTGTGGGATGGCATCCTCCAGCCCGTAGTGCTTGTGCAGGAAGGCCAGGAGCTTCGCCGAGGGTCTATCCACAGCCAGGCGCCAGGGCTCTACCCGCTCGCTCTATGGAGTGATGGAGGCATTAAAGTGGGGGTCCCCAATGTCCCTATGGATGGGGGGCGGCCCCATTTTGTGCCCCCCACTCCCTGTACCTGCAGCATGTGATGGAAGAGCTCCCGGCCGTAGCCATGGCGCTGCAGGGATTCATGGATGTAGAAATCCAGCACGCACAGGGGCTCCGCTTCGATGTGGGCACCAGAGCGGTCCTGGGGGGGGTGGGGGCACAATGTGGGGGGCACCCAATGGTTGCTAAGGGGAGGGGTATGGGGGTGCTGGCCCTCCCCGCCACACCAGGGGCACCCCCTGCCAAGTACTCACCAGCAGGAAGAGCTTCTTGTACCCAACCTTGAGGAAGCCGATGACAGCGCCCTTGGGGACCCTATGGGGCAATGGGGGGGTTATGGGGGGGGTCTATGGGGGGCAATGGGGGGTGTCAATGGGGAGTTATGGGGATGGCAATGGGTGTTATGGGGGTGTCAATGGACGAGTCAATGGGGGGTTATGGAGGGGTCAATGGGATGTGTGGAGGAGATCAATGCGGGTTATGGGGTTGTCAATGGGGTGTTAATGGGGGAGTCAATGGGGGTGTCAATGGGATCTATGGGGGTGTCAATGGGGGGTTATGGGGGTCAGTGGGGGTCTATGGGGTATCAATGGGGCTATGGGGGCAGAGGCTCACCTCCGGCCCTCAGGGTCCCGCAGGATGTACAGCACGTGCCGGTTGGTCTCCATGCGGCTGGCGCTGGTGACGGGGGACGGGAGGCCCTGGGCCTGGGGGGACAGAGCTGTTACCCCCCATTGACCACCATCACCCCCCACTGACCCACATCACCTCCCCATTGACCCACATCACCCCCCATTGACCCACATCACCCCCCACTGCTCTCTAGAACCCCCTCATTGCGCCCCATTGCATCTTGTTGTACCCCATCAACCCCCTATTGATCCCTACTGCCTCCCATCACCCCCTATCGCCCCCACCACCTCTCATTGCTCCCTCCATCGTCCCCTATAGCCCCCCATCACCCTCCCATTATCCCCTTTACTCCCTCATTCTCTCCTATAGCCCCCCATTGTCCCCCTATAGCACCCCCATTGCCCCCTATACCCCCGCCATTGCCTCCCATTGTCCTCTATGGCCCGCCATTGTGCCCTACAGACCCCCCATTGCCCCCTCTAGCCCCCCATTGCCCCCTGTAGCCCCCCCATCACCCCCTATAGCCCCCCCCATCGCCCCCCATAGCCCCCCCATGGCCCCACCTTGGCTGAGGCCTTGCCCAGCTCATCAATGACCGTCCTCAGCTGCTGCTCCAGGTCCCCTCTGCTCCATGGGGGGACACGGAAGTGGGGGGACAGGGGGACACGGACACGGTCACCCCGAGCCCCCTCTCCATTGACCCCCACTATGGGTCCGCCGCTATCCCAGCATGCCCCGCGCTGCCCCCTTGTCTCCCAGCATGCCCGCGCTGCCGGTACCGGTGGGCGGTCCCGGGCCGCCCCGCGGGCCGCAGGTGCTGGTCCACCACGCAGAACCGGTCGCCCAGCACCGGGGCGAGGTCGAACGGGAACTCCATGGCCGCTGATCCCGGTTCCGGGGGCCCGGGCCCGGCCCCGCCGCCGCCTCCTTCACCCGCCGGGCCCGGCCCGGCCCCGCCACAGCAACCGCCAAGCCCGACTGCAGCAAGCCACGCCCCCTTAGCAACGGCGCAGCCAATCGCTGCCTCCGCTTTGCCCTCCCCCAGCAACACGCCCCGCCCTCCCGCTCAGCGGCAAAGCACGACGGGATATATTCCCCTCTCTCCCCACGCACTGGCCGCCATTTTGCGGCGCCGGCCGCCATTTTGTGAGCGCCGTGCCTCAGTTTCCCCAAGGGGAAGAAGACGACGCCGGGACATGGCGGGGGGGTGAAAGCGCTTTTATTGCCCCTCGGCCGGGGCCGCGGTGGTGCCCGGGGCCGCCCCTTCCTTCAGGTACTCCCGGTACATGCGGCGGACGCGGGCCACGGCGGCGGCGGGGGGCGGCTGCCACTCGTACCAGGGGTACCATGGCCGGGGGGCGGCCAGGGCGGGCGCCGGGGGGGTCCTGCCCACGGCCGGGTGCCGGGTGGTGAAGTCCCCTTTGGGCGTGGGCACGAAGGGCACCTGCAGCCAGAGCAGGCCTGCAATGGGGTGAGGGGCTGCGGGCACCCATGGGTGCTGAGCGCCCCCCCCCTCCCCACAGCACCCATCCTGGGGGCTCACCGTGGTCCTGGGCCTGCGCGATGGCCTTGGAGAGGAGCTTGTGCTGCTTCATGCAGACCCCTGTGGGGGGGAGAGAGATGGGCGCCGCCACGGCACCCATGGGTGACGCCACGGCACCCATGGGCGACGCCATAGCACCCATGGGGGTCACTAGAACACCTGCAATATAGCATCTATGGGTGCCACTACAACACGTATGGGTGTCATTATAGCGCCTATGGGGGTCACTATAGCACCCATAGGTGTCACTCTGGCACCTACGGGTGCCACTATAGCACATATGAGCATCACTATAGCATCTATGGGTGTCACTATAGCACCCGTGAGTGCCACTAAAGCACCTACGGGTGTTGCTATGGCACCTATGGGGGTCACTAGAGCACCTATGGGGGTCACTAGAGCACCTGTGGGTGTTGCTATAGCACCCAAGGGTGCTACTATAACACACACAGGTGTCACTATAGCACCCATGAGTGCCAGTATAGCACTTATGGGTGTTGCTATGGCACCTATGGGTGTTACTATAGCACCTATGGGTGTTGCTCTAGCATCTACGGGTGTCACTACAGCGCCCATGGGTGCCACTATAACACATATACGTGTCATTATAGCACCCATGGGTGTCACTACAGCACCTACAGGTGTCACTGTAGCACCCATGGGTGTCACTATAACATACAGATGTCACTCTGGTACTCATGGGTGCCACTATAGCACATGTAAGTATCTCTACAGCACCTATGGTGTCACTACAGCATCTATGGGTGTCACTGTAACACACAGCAGTGTCACTATAGCACCCATGAGCCTCACAATAACACATGTAAATGCCATTATAGCACCCATAGGCATCACTGTGGCACCCATAAGTGTCACAGTAACACATGTAAATGTTATAGCACCCACAGGCGTCACTGTAGCACCCATGAGTGTCACAGTAACACATACAAGTGTAATTATGGCACCCATGGGTGGCCCCTACCTGTGTGTGTGGGGTGGAAGATGACGCCTGTGTGCGGGCAGATGAACTGGTCCAGGAGCTTCACGTTCTGTGGGGAGGGAGAGGAGGAAAAGGGCAGGAAAAGGTGGAAAAGGGAAGGAAAAGGGCAGGAAAAGGTGGAAAAGGGCAGGAAAAAGGAAGGAAAAGGGCAGGAAAAGGTGGAAAAGGGCAGGAAAAAGGAAGGAAAAGGGCAGGAAAAGACCCCCCCCCCCCCCTTACCCTATAATCCACGTGAAGGTTGCGGTCCCGGCATATGGGGCAGGGGTTCCCCACCCGCTTCCCCTTGCGCTGCAGGGGGGGGAAATATGGTCAGAGGGGAACCCCCTGCCCCACATCTCCCCCCCCAGCCCCACATCCCGCCCCTCACCAAACAGGCCTTGCGGGTGCGCTGGGGGGGGATGGCTCCTTTGTGGTTGCGGCGGTAGCCAAACCAGACGGGTCGGTCGCCATAGGTGGTGCGGTACTCTGGGGGGGGACACAACACAGGGAGGGTTTTAGGTCATTTTGGGGTATTTTGGGTGATTTGGGGGTATTTTGGGATGTTCTGGGGTATTTTGGAGGTGGTTTTGGGCTGAGTTTTGGGGTGATTTTGGGGGTGATGTTAGGGTATTTGGGGGTGATTTTGGGGGTGATGTTAGGGTATTTTGGGGTGATTTTGGGGTGATGTTGGGGTATTTTGGGGTGATTTTGGGGTGATGTTGGGGTATTTTGAGGTGTATTTGGGGGTGTTTTGGGGGTATTTTGGGGTGTTTTGAGGTGTATTTGGGGATGGGGACCCCCCCCAATACCTTCGCTCTCCAGGTACTCCCAGGGCCGCTCCTCGTAGGGGCTCGGGGGGGGTTTGGGTGCTTCCTGGGTGCTGCAGAGGCGGAGGGTGTCCTGCGGAGGGGGTGTGTGTGACGTCACGGCGGTGACGTCATGGTGTGATGCTTCACCCCCCCAATATCACACCACCCCCCCGGTGACCTGACGGGAGCCGCTATGACGTCACACCGCTAGGAAAGGGGGAGGCCGGCGCTAGCGGTGACGTTGCCTATGACGTCACAGCCCCGCTCCCGTGACATGACCTGCCCGCCCGCACGTGGCACGGTACCGGGGCCCGCTCCGTTCCGTTCCCATCGCTGCCCCGGTTCCCAACCTGCCCCCTCCCCCCCCCATTCCGCCTCACCCGAGCCCACAGCGGCCGCCCCAGCGCCCTCAGCCCGGCGCCGGCCGCCCGCAGCAGCGCCATGCCCCTGGGCAGCGCCATCTTTGCCGCCGATCCCCCGCTAGGCCCCGCCTACCACCGGGAGGGGCGAGGGCGGGGCGCCGCCATCTTGCCGTACGGCTCCGCCTCCCGCTCCGCGCATGCGCGGTGCCCGCCGCTTGAATTAAAACTGCGCCACACCGTTGTGGGGTGCGGGGTGAGGACGCAATAGCGCGCTGCCACCGCGCATGCGCCGCCCGCAGGGG
>NW_026893479.1:0-34713 GCF_033815535.1 Pezoporus flaviventris | reverse complement strand
TTTAATGAGTCAGGGATGGGGGGAGGTTTGTATTGGCTCAATAAAGTTCCTGTTTCATACATCCTGCTCCCCCTCCCCCCCCCCCCCCCCAATCCTTGGACCCTCCCCCCAAACCAAACCCCTCCCCCCCCCCAAACCCCTTGGGCCCCCCCCAAATCCTGCCCCCCCCCCCCCAAAAAAAAGGTCCCATTGGGGACATGTGGTGCCTCTCTTGGCCACTAGGGGGCTGCAGCGACCCGGAGGAGCCCCATAGGAGACCCCATAGGCGCTATAGGGTCTCATGGGGGGGGTTATAGAGACCTAGAGGAGCCCATAGAGGAGCTTATAGGGGATATAAGAGCCCATAAGGGTGTTATAGGGATGTATAGAACCCCATGGCCTATAGGCACCTCTAATAGGGTTTATAGGGGCCTATAGGCACCTCTAATAGGGTGTATAGGGGCCTATAGGCACCTTTAATAGGGTTTATAGTGGCCTATAGGTACCTCTAATAGGGTTTATAGGGGCCTATAGGCGCCTTTAATAGGGTTTATAGGGGCCTATAGGCACTTGTAATAGGGTTTATAGGGGCCTATAGGCAGCTCTTACAGGGTTAATAGGGGCCTATAGGCACCTCTAATAGGGTTTATAGGGGCCTATAGGCACCTTTAATAGGGTTTATAGGTGCCTCTAATAGGGTTTATAGGCTCCTATAGGCACCTTTAATAGGGTTTATAGTGGCCTATGGGTACCTCTAATAGGGCTTATAGGGACTATAGGAGCCCCTAGAGTGTATACACACATATAGGGGTTCATAAGAGGGTTTTTAGGGGCCAGATGGGGTTTATAGGGCCTATAAGAGCACATGGGGGTGTTAAAGGAGTCTATAGGAGCCCTTAATGGGGTTTATGGGGGCCTATAGGAGCTATTGGGGGGGGGGGGGGGTTCGAGACCTACAGAATCCCATAGAAGCCTATAGGGGTCTGTAGGGATCCATGAGAGCTCTATAGGTATCTATGGGACACCTTAAGGGCCTCACTGAGAAGTTCCAAATGCTCTATGGGGGCTTTATGGGGCTCTATAAGTTAAGTGCCCTATAGGGGCTCTATGGGTCACTGAAGGGCTCTGTGGCTCTCTATGGGTTCTTTATGGCTCCCTATAGGGCTCTGTAAGTGCTCTATGGGTCACTGCAGGGCTCTTTGTGCTCTGGGGATCCCTATAGGGGCTCTGTTGGTCTCTATAGGGGCTCTGTGGGGCTCTATGGGTTTCTGTGGATCTCTATAGATGCTTTATAGGTCTCTGAGTACTCTATGGGTCTCTATAGGGACTGTATGGGTGCTCTATGAGTATTTATAGGTGCTCTATAGGTCTCTATGGGTCTCTGTAGGGGCTCTGTGGGTACCCTATGGAGCTTTATAGGTGCTCTATAGGTCTCTATAGGGGCTCTGTGGATCTCCATAGGGCTCTGTGGGTGCTCTGTAGGTCTCTGTAAGTGCTCTGTGGGTCACTATAGATCCCTATGGGTGCTCTATGGGGCTCTATAGGGCTCTGTGAGTGCTCTATGGATCGCTATAGATCTCTATGGGTGCTGTATGGGGCTCTATAGGGCTCTGTGAGTGCTCTATGGATCGCTATAGATCTCTATGGGTGCTGTATGGGGCTCTGTGAGTGCTCTGTGGGTCACTATAGATCTCTATGGGTGCCCTATGGGGCTCTGTGAGTGCTCTGTGGGTCACTATAGATCTCTATGGGTGCCCTATAGGGCTCTGTGAGTGCTCTATGGATCGCTATAGATCTCTATGGGTGCTCTATGGGGCTCCATAGGTCTCTGTGAGTGCTCTATGGATCACTATAGATCTCTATGGGTGCCCTATGGGGCTCCATAGGGCTCTGTGAGTGCTCTATGGATCACTATAGATCTCTATGGGTGCTCTATGGGGCTCTATAGGGCTCTGTGAGTGCTCTATGGATCGCTATAGATCTCTATGGGTGCTCTATGGGGCTCTATAGGGCTCTGTGAGTGCTCTATGGATCGCTATAGATCTCTATGGGTGCTCTATGGGGCTCTATAGGGCTCTGTGAGTGCTCTATGGATCGCTATAGATCTCTATGGGTGCCCTATGGGGCTCTATAGGGCTCTGTGAGTGCTCTATGGATCGCTATAGATCTCTATGGGTGCTCTATGGGGCTCTATAGGGCTCTGTGAGTGCTCTGTGGGTCACTATAGATCTCTATGGGTGCCCTATAGGGCTCTGTGAGTGCTCTATGGATCACTATAGATCTCTATGGGTGCCCTATGGGGCTCTGTGAGTGCTCTATGGATCACTATAGATCTCTATGGGTGCTCTGTGGGGCTCTGTGAGTGCTCTGGATCGCTATAGATCTCTATGGGTGCCCTATGGGGCTCTATAGGGCTCTGTGAGTGCTCTATGGATCACTATAGATCTCTATGGGTGCTCTATGGGGCTCTATAGGGCTCTGTGAGTGCTCTATGGATCGCTATAGATCTCTATGGGTGCTCTATGGGGCTCTATAGGGCTCTGTGAGTGCTCTATGGATCACTATAGATCTCTATGGGTGCCCTATGGGGCTCCATAGGGCTCTGTGAGTGCTCTATGGATCGCTATAGATCTCTATGGGTGCTCTATGGGGCTCTATAGGGCTCTGTGAGTGCTCTATGGATCGCTATAGATCTCTATGGGTGCTCTATGGGGCTCTATAGGGCTCTGTGAGTGCTCCATGGATCGCTATAGATCTCTATGGGTGCCCTATGGGGCTCTATAGGGCTCTGTGAGTGCTCTATGGATCGCTATAGATCTCTATGGGTGATCTATGGGGCTCTATAGGGCTCTGTGAGTGCTCTGTGGGTCACTATAGATCTCTATGGGTGCCCTATAGGGCTCTGTGAGTGCTCTATGGATCACTATAGATCTCTATGGGTGCCCTATGGGGCTCTGTGAGTGCTCTATGGATCACTATAGATCTCTATGGGTGCTCTGTGGGGCTCTGTGAGTGCTCTATGGATCGCTATAGATCTCTATGGGTGCCCTATGGGGCTCTATAGGGCTCTGTGAGTGCTCTATGGATCACTATAGATCTCTATGGGTGCTCTATGGGGCTCTATAGGGCTCTGTGAGTGCTCTATGGATCGCTATAGATCTCTATGGGTGCTCTATGGGGCTCTATAGGGCTCTGTGAGTGCTCTATGGATCACTATAGATCTCTATGGGTGCCCTATGGGGCTCCATAGGGCTCTGTGAGTGCTCTATGGATCACTATAGATCTCTATGGGTGCTCTATGGGGCTCTATAGGGCTCTGTGAGTGCTCTATGGATCACTATAGATCTCTATGGGTGCCCTATGGGGCTCCATAGGGCTCTGTGAGTGCTCTATGGATCACTATAGATCTCTATGGGTGCTCTATGGGGCTCTATAGGGCTCTGTGAGTGCTCTATGGATCACTATAGATCTCTATGGGTGCTCTATGGGGCTCTATAGGGCTCTGTGAGTGCTCTATGGATCGCTATAGATCTCTATGGGTGCTCTATGGGGCTCTATAGGGCTCTGTGAGTGCTCTATGGATCGCTATAGATCTCTATGGGTGCCCTATGGGGCTCTATAGGGCTCTGTGAGTGCTCTATGGATCGCTATAGATCTCTATGGGTGCTCTATGGGGCTCTATAGGGCTCTGTGAGTGCTCTGTGGGTCACTATAGATCTCTATGGGTGCCCTATAGGGCTCTGTGAGTGCTCTATGGATCACTATAGATCTCTATGGGTGCCCTATGGGGCTCTGTGAGTGCTCTATGGATCACTATAGATCTCTATGGGTGCCCTATGGGGCTCTATAGGGCTCTGTGAGTGCTCTATGGATCACTATAGATCTCTATGGGTGCCCTATGGGGCTCTATAGGGCTCTGTGAGTGCTCTATGGATCGCTATAGATCTCTATGGGTGCTCTATGGGGCTCCATAGGGCTCTGTGGGGCTCTATGGGGCCGGCGGGCGGGGGGACCCTGCACCGCGCTCCCGCCGCGCTGGAATCCGCCCCTCCCCCCCCTTCCCCCCCCCCTCCCCCCCCCCCATCCCGGGACTTTTGCCCGAATCCCTCGCTTTTGGCCTCAGCTGCGACGGGAACGGGACGGGAACGGGAACGGGAACGGGAACGGGACAGGTACGGGGTGAGGGAGGGGGATTGGGATCGCGATAGGGATCGGGATAGGGATTGGGATAGGGATAGGGACAGGTACGGGGATAGGGACAGGGACAGGGGTTGGGATAGGGATAGGGATCGGGATAGGGATAGGGATAGGGATAGGGATTGGGATAGGGATAGGGATCGGGATAGGGATAGGGATCAGGATAGGGATCGGGATAGGGATCGGGATAGGGATTGGGATAGGGACAGGTACGGGGATAGGGACACGGATCGGGGCTGGGGCAGGGACAGGGATTGGGATAGGGATAGGGATAGGGATAGGGATGGGAACAGGGACAGGTACTGGGATAGGGACAGGGATCAGGATCGGGACAGGGATAGGGAGAGGGATTGGGATAGGGACAGGGATTGGGATAGGGATGGGAACAGGGACAGGTATCGGGATAGGGACAGGAATCGGGTTTGGGATAGGGAAAGGGGCAGGTACTGGGATAGGGACAGGGATAGGGATGGGGAGAGGGAATGGGATAGGGATGGGTACAGAATGGGATAGGAAAAGGGACAGGGATAGGGTGAGGGATTGGGATAGGGACAGGGATTGGGATAGGGATTGGGATCGGGATCGGGATTGGGATAGAGACAGGGATAGGGATTGGGACAGGGATGGGAGCAGGGACAGGTATCAGGATAGGGACAGGGATCGGGTTTGGGATAGGGAAAGGAGCAGGTACTGGGATAGGGACAGGGATAGGGATTGGGATAGGGATGAGGACAGGGAATGGGATAGGGATGGGGAGAGGGATTGGGATCGGTATAGAGAGGGAATGGGATGGGGATGGGGACAGAATGGGATAGGAAAAGGGACAGGGATCGGGATAGGGTTAGGGAAAGGGATTGGGATAGGGACAGTGATCAGGATGGGGATAGGGATTGGAATAGGGATTGGGATCGGGATCGGGATGGGGATTGGGATAGGGCCAGGGACACGGATAGGGATAGGGATGGGAACAGGGACAGGTATAGGGATAGGGCCAGGGATCGGGTTTAGGATAGGGAAAGGGGCAGGTACTGGGATAGGGACAGGGATAGGGATGGGGAGAGGGAATGGGATAGGGATGGGGACAGAATGGGATAGGAAAAGGGACAGGGATCGGGATAGGGACAGGGATAGGGAGAGGGATTGGGATGGGGATTGGGATAGGGACAGGGATCGGGATTGGTATAGGGACAGGGGCAGGTACTCGTATAGGGACAGGGATAGGGATGGGGACAGGGATTCGGATAGGGAAAGGGACAGGGTTTGGGATAGGGAAAGGGACAGGGTTTGGGATAGGGAAAGGGACAGGGTTTGGGATAGGGAAAGGGACAGGGTTTGGGATAGGGAAAGGGACAGGGTTTGGGATAGGGAATGGGACAGGGTTTGGGATAGGGAAAGGGACAGGGTTTGGGATAGGGAATGGGATGGGGATGGGGAGAGGGATTGGGATGGGGATGGGGGCCAGGTTGGGGACATTGGGGAGGGGACAGTGGGGTAAGGGGATGGATCTGGGGTAGGGGAAGTGGTTGTGGGGGGGCACGGGCACAGGTTGGGGACTTGGGGGGGGGACATGGGGGGGTTGGGGACTGGGGGGGTTGGGGACAGGGGAATGGGGTGAGGGCATCGGGGGGGGGGGATATGGGGGGGAGGGGACCGGGGGGGGAGGGGGGGGGGACATGGGAGCTGCATCTGACCGGATGTCCCCGACCCAGGGAGCCGCGGGGGGGGGGAGGGCGCGTGACGCAAGAGGGTCCCTATAGGGGATGTCCCCATGCCCTGGTGGCCCCATGGGTGCCCCTTAGGGTTGATGTCCCCATGGGTGTCCCTGTAGCTATGGGTGCCATTGCCCCCATGTGTGCTGCTGTTCCTACGGGTGCTGCTGTCCCTATGGGTGCTGCTGTCCCTGTGGGTGCCGGTGTCCCTATGGGTGCCCCTTAGGGTTGACGTCCCCATGGGTGCCACTGTCCCTATGGGTGCTGCTGTCCCCATGGGTGCCCCTTAGGGTTGATGTCCCCATGGGTGCCATTGTCCCCATGAGTGCTGGTTCTCCTATGAGTGCTGCTGTCCCTATGGGTGCCATTGTCCTATGGGTGCCACTGTCCTCATGAGTTCTCATTCCCCTCTGGGTGCTTCTGTCCCTATGGGTGCCATTACCCCATGGGTGCCACTGTCCCCATGAGTGCTGGTGCCCCTCTGGGTGCTGCTGTCCCTCTGGGTGCCATTGTCCCATGGGAGCCACTGTCCCCATGGGTGCTGGTTCCCCTCTGGGTGCTGCTGTCCCTATGGGTGGGGTGCCATTGTCCCCATGAGTGCTGGTTCCCCTATGGGTGCTGCTGTCCCTATGGGTGGGGTGCCATTGTCCCCATGGGTGCAGGTTCCCCTATGGGTGCTGCTGTCCCCATGGGTGCCCCTTAGGGTTGATGTCCCCATGGGTGCCATTACCCTATGGGTGCCACTGTCCCCATGAGTGATGGTTCCCCTCTGGGTGCTTCTGTCCCTCTGGGTGCCATTATCTCATGGGTGCCACTGTCCCCATGAGTGCTGGTTCCCCTCTGGGTGCTGCTGTCCCTATGGGTGCCATTACCCCATGGGTGCCACTGTCCCCATGAGTGATGGTTCCCCTCTGGGTGCTTCTGTCCCTATGGGTGCCATTGTCCCATGGGAGCCACTGTCCCCATGGGTGCAGGTTCCCCTCTGGGTGCTGCTGTCCCTATGGGTGCCATTACCCCATGGGTGCCACTGTCCCCATGGGTGCTGGTTCCCCTCTGGGTGCTGCTGTCCCTATGGGTGCCATTACCCCATGGGTGCCATTGTCCCCATGAGTGCTGGTGCTCCTATGGGTGCTGCTGTCCCCATGGGTGCCCCTAGGGTTGATGTCCCCATGGGTGCCACTGTCCCCATGAGCGCTGGTTCCCCTCTGGGTGCTTCTGTCCCCATGGGTGCCCCTAGGGTTGATGTCCCCATGGGTGCCACTGTCCCCATGAGTGCTCGTTCCCCTCTGGGTGCTTCTGTCCCTATGGGTGCCATTACCCCATGGGTGCCACTGTCCCCATGGGTGCTGGTTCCCCTCTGGGTGCTGATGTCCCTATGGGTGCCATTACCCCATGTGTGCCATTGTCCCTATGAGTGCTGGTGCTCCTATGGGTGCTGCTGTCCCCATGGGTGCCCCTAGGGTTGATGTCCCCATGGGTGCCACTGTCCCCATGAGCGCTGGTTCCCCTCTGGGTGCTTCTGTCCCCATGGGTGCCCCTAGGGTTGATGTCCACATGGGTGCCACTGTCCCCATGAGCGCTGGTTCCCCTCTGGATGCTTCTGTCCCTATGGGTGCCCCTAGGGTTGATGTCCCCATGGGTGCCACTGTCCCCATGAGCGCTGGTTCCCCTCTGGATGCTTCTGTCCCTATGGGTGCCCCTAGGGTTGATGTCCCCATGGGTGCCACTGTCCCCATGAGCGCTGGTTCCCCTCTGGATGCTTCTGTCCCTATGGGTGCCCCTAGGGTTGATGTCCCCATGGGTGCCACTGTCCCCATGAGCGCTGGTTCCCCTCTGGGTGCTTCTGTCCCCATGGGTGCCCCTAGGGTTGATGTCCCCATGGGTGCCGCTGTCCCCATGAGTGCTCGTTCCCCTCTGGGTGCTTCTGTCCCTATGGGTGCCATTACCCCATGGGTTCCGCTGTGCCCCCCCCTCCTCTCACACTCCCCCCCCTCCCTCCCCGGTACCAGTCCCGGTGCCCCGGCGATGCCGTTCGGGGCGGTGCTGGCGCAGGTCGGGGGCCTGGGCCGGTTCCAGGTGCTGCAGACGACGCTGTTGGTGGTGCCCATCCTGCTCATGGCCAGCCACAACCTCCTGCAGAACTTCACCGCCGCCGTCCCCCCCCACCGCTGCCGCCTCGCCGGCCCCTTCAACACCACCCCATGGGCGCCGGGTGCCACCTGGGACCTGCCCAATGGCACCCGATGGGGGGGGAACGGCACCTTCGAGGCCACCCTTGGCTCCTGCCTGCGCTACGTGGCCTCGAGCTCCGGTAACGGCAGCGCCGGGCCCCGGCGCACCGAGCCCTGCGGCGATGGGTGGGAGTACGACCGCAGCACCTACGTGGCCACCATCGTCACCGAGGTGGGGACGTGGGCATGGGGGGGGGGGGGTTGGCTACGGTGGCTGGGGGGAAAGGGGCCCAGCGGGGTGGGATAGGGGTGGGATGGGGTGGGGATGGAGGGGGTGGGGAGGATGGGGGTGGGGGGTGAGGGGGGTGGGGGATGGATGGATGATGGATGATGGATGATTGATTGGTGGATGGATGGATGGATGGATGGATGGATGGATGGATGGATGGATGGATGATGATGGATGATGGATGGTGGATGATGATGGATGATGGATGATTGATGGATGGATGGTGGATGATGATGGATGATGGATGATGGATGGATGGTGTATGATGATGGATGATGGATGGTGGATGGTGGATGATGCATGGATGGATGGGTGATGGATGGATGGATGATGGAGGATGGATGGATGGATGGATGATGGATGATGGATGGATGATGGATGGATGATGAAGGGATAATGGGTGGATGATGGATAGATGATGGATGGATGATGGGTGGATGATGGATTCATGGATGATGGATGGATGGATGGATGATGGATGATGGATGGATGAATGGATGGATGATGGATGGATGATGGATGGATGGATGGATGGATGGATGGATGGATGGATGGATGAATGATGGATGATGGATGGATGAATGGATGGATGATGGATTCATGGATGATGGATGGATGGATGGATGATGGATGATGGATGGATGAATGATGGATGAGGGATGGATGATGGATGGATGGATGATGGTTGGATGATGGATGGACAATGCATGGATTAATGATGGATGATGGATGGATGATGGATGGTGCATGATGGATGGAGAAGAGAACAGAGCAGGACCTTACCTCATCCCATCCCTGCAGTGGGACCTGGTCTGCAGCTACCGGCAGCTCCGGCAGATGGCCCAATCCATCTACATGGCCGGGGTCCTGGTGGGTGCCCTCGTCCTGGGGGGCCTCTCGGACAGGTAAAGGTGAAGAGAACCCCCCTGGAGCCTCCATTTCTCCCTTGGCCATTGGCCCCCCCAGCACCCAGTGCCTCCCAGTGCCTCCCAGTGCCTCCCAGTGCCTCCCAGTGCTGCTATTGCAGGTTCGGGCGCAAGGCCATGCTGATGTGGTCCTACCTGCAGCTGGGGGTGATGGGGACCTGCACTGCCTTTGCCCCCAACTACGCGACCTACTGCGTCCTGCGCTTCGCTGGTGGCATGGCCCTGTCTGGCTTTGGGCTCAGCATCGCCTGCCTGGGTGAGGGACAGGGGACACAGGGGGACATCATCATGGCCATGGGTTGGGATGTCCCAATGGCCATGGAAGAGACAACCCAATTGCTGTGGAGCGGACAACCCAATGGTCATGGGTGGGGATGTTCCAATGGCCATGGATGGAGATGACCCAACAGCCATGGATCGGATCAGCCCAATGACCATGGGTTGGGATGTCCCAATGGCCATGGAAGAGACAACCCAATGGCTGTGGAGAGGACAACCCAATGGTCATGGGTGGGGATGTTCCAATGGCCATGGATGGAGACACCCCAATGGTCATGGGTGGGGATGTTCCAATGGTCATGGATGGGGGCAACCCAATGGCTATTGAGTGGACAACATAATGGCCATGAACGGGGGTGAGGCCAACAGCCATGGGTTGGGGTGTCCCAATGGCCATGGAAGAGACAACCCAATGGCTGTGGAGGGGACAACTCAATGGCCATGGGTGGAGATGACAAAATGACATAGATGGGGACATCCCATTGGATATTGAAAGGACAATCCAATAGCCATGGATGGGGATGACCCAATGGCCATGGATGGGGATGACCCAATGGCCATGGATGATGATGACCCAATGGCCATGGATAATGATGACCCAATGGCCATGGGTGGGGATGACCCAATGGCCATGGGTGGGGATGACCCAATGGCCATGGGTGGGGATGACCCAATGGCCATGGGTGGGGATGGCCCAATGGCCATGGGTGGGGATGACCCAATGGCCATGGGTGGGGATGACCCAATGGCTGTGGAGGGCACAACCCATTGGCCACGGGCTGGGTTGTCCCAATGGCCATGCCTGGACTGCCCCATGGGTGTTGTCACCCCCATGGCCATGGCTGGGCCCATTGGCCGTGCCCAGGCCTCTCTGTGTCATGGTGTCCCCGCAGTGGTGGAGTGGATCCCCACGTCCCACCGCGCCATCACCGTGGCCATCACCGGCTTCGCCTACACCCTGGGGCAGATCCTGCTGGCAGGGGTGGCCTTTGCCGTGCCCCACTGGCGCAGCCTCCAGCTCACCGTGTCCCTGCCCTTCTTCGGTTTCCTCCTCTACTCCTGGTAGGACACTGGTGGTCACAGGGATGAGGTGGGGTGAGGTGGGATGAGGTGGGATCTGGTGAGACGTGGTGGGATGCAGTGGGATGAGGTGGGATGAAGTGGGATGTGGTGGGATGGGGTGATGCTGTGGGATGAGGTGGGATGTGGTGGGATGCTGTGGGATGAGGTGGGATGGGGTGGAATGTGATGGGATGAGGTGGGATGTGGTGGGATCTGGTGATGCTGTGGGATGCGGTGGGATGGGGTGGAATGTGATGGGATGAGGTGGGATGGGGTGGGATGGGGTGGGATGCAGTGGGATGGGGTGGGATGGGGTGGAATGTGATGGGATGCAGTGGGACGTGGTGATGCTGTGGGATGAGGTGGGATGCAGTGGGATGCAGCGGGATGGGGTGGAATGTGATGGGATGCAGTGGGACGTGGTGATGCTGTGGGATGGGGTGGAATGTGGTGGAATGTGGTGGGATGTGGTGGGATGAGGTGGGATGTGGTGGGATGAGGTGGGATGTGATGGGATGAGGTGGGATGTGGTGGGATGTGATGGGATGAGGTGGGATGTGGTGGAATGTGGTGGGATGTGATGGGATGAGGTGGGATGCAGTGGGATGAGGTGGGATGCAGTGGGATGAGGTGGGATGTGGGAATGTGGTGGGATGCAGTGGGATGTGGTGGGATGAGGTGCGATACAGTGGGATGAGGTGGAATGTGGTGGGATGTGATGGGATGTGATGGGATGAGGTGGGATGGGGTGGGATCCGGTGGGATGTGATGGGATGTGATGGGATGAGGTGGGACATGGTGGAATGGGATGGGATTAGGTGGGATGTAGGAGGTGGTGGGATGAGGTGGGATGGCATGGGATGAGGTGGGATGCAGTGGGATGAGGTGGGATGTGGTGGGAGGCCATGGGATGGGTGAGGTGTGGTGGTATGAGGCAGGATGCAATTGGATGAGGTGGGATGTGGTGGGATACAGTGGAATGTGGTGGGATGCACTGGGATGCGCTGGGCTGCAGTAGGGTGCGGTGGGCTGCAGTGGGCTGCAGTAGGGATGCAGTGCGATGCAGTAGGGACGCAGTGGGATGCGCTGGGATGCAGTAGGGATGCAGTGGGATGCAGTAGGGACGCAGTGACGGCTCCAGGGCCCCATCATCCCCTCCCACTGCAGGTGGCTGGCGGAGTCCGCGCGCTGGTTGGTGCTCTCGGGCAAGGCCGAGGCGGCCGTGAAGGTCCTGCAGCGCGTGGCCGGGATCAACGGGAGGAAGGAGGAAGGGGAGAAGATCACGGTGGAGGTTTGGTGGCCCCATGGCGGGGGGGGTTGGGTCCCAGTTTCCCACCCCTGTCCCCACCAACGTGTCCCATTGCGCAACCCCCACCTCCAGATCCTGAGGTCCCACATGAAGGAGGAGCTGGCTGGGCTCAAGGCCTCCTACACCATCTCTGACCTGGTCCGGACGCCCGTCATCCGCCGCATCTTCTTCTGCCTCTCCATCGTGTGGTGGGGCTGGGGAAGGAGGAGGAGGGAGGGATGGGGTCGCGAGGGAAGATGGGTGATGGATGGTGGATGATGGATGGATGGATGGATGGATGATGGATAGATGATTGATGTATGATAAATTGGATGGATGGATGGATGGATGGATGGATGGATGGATGGATGGATGGATGATGGATGGATGATGGATGGATGGATGATGGATACATGATTGATGTATGATAGATTGGATGGATGGATGAATGGATGGATGGATGGATGGATGGATGTTGGATGGGTGATGGATGGATGGATGATGGATAGATGATTGATGTATGATAGATTGGATGGATGGATGAATGGATGGATGGATAGATGGATGGATGGATGATGGATGGATGATGGATGGATGGATGATGGATACATGATTGATGTATGATAGATTGGATGGATGGATGAATGGATGGATGGATGGATGGATGGATGTTGGATGGGTGATGGATGGATGGATGATGGATAGATGATTGATGTATGATAGATTGGATGGATGGATGAATGGATGGATGGATAGATGGATGGATGGATGATGGATGGATGATGGATGGATGGATGATGGATACATGATTGATGTATGATAGATTGGATGGATGGATGAATGGATGGATGGATGGATGGATGGATGTTGGATGGGTGATGGATGGATGGATGATGGATAGATGATTGATGTATGATAGATTGGATGGATGGATGGATGGATGGATGGATGGATGGATGGATGATGGGTGAATGATGGATGAAGGATGGATGGATGGATGGATGGATGGATGGATGGATGGATGGATGGATGAATGGATGGATGGTGGCTGGGTGATGGATGGATGGATGATGGATAGATGATTGATGTATGATAGATTGGATGGATGGATGGATGATGGATGGTTGGAAGGATGGATGGATGATAGATGGATGGATGATGGATGGATGATGGATGGATGATGGATGGTTGGAAGGATGGATGGATGATAGATGGATGATGGATGATGGATGGCAGATGATGGATGGATGATGGATGGATGATGGATAGATGATGGATGGTGTATGATAGATAGATTGGATGGATGGATGGTTGGAAGGATGGATGATGGATGGATGGATGGATGATGGATGAATGATGGATGGATGGGTGATGGATGGATGGATGGATGATGGATGAATGGATGGATGGATGGATGATGGATGAATGATGGATGGATGAATGGATGGATGGATGGATGATGGATGATGGATAGATGATTGATGAATGATGGATAGATGATGAATGGATGATGGATGGCAGAAGATGGATGGTTGGATGGATGGATGGATGATGGATAATGAATGATGGATGGATGATGGATAGATGATGGATGGATGATGATGGATAGATGATTCATGAATGATGGATAGATGATGGATAGTTGATGAATGGATGATGGATGGCAGAGGATGGATGGATGGATGGATGGATGGATGGATGGATGGATGGATGATGGATAAAGGATGATGGATAATGGATGATGGATGGATGAACAGTTGGACAATCAGTGAATCCAGCCATCCAATGGCACCACCACCTCAGCTCCCCCACCTCAGCTCCCACCCCACAGTAACACCCCAGGTTGGTGCTGCCAGCTCAAGGTCCATCCCACTGCCCCGCTCCAGGTTCTCCATCAGTTTCTCCTATTATGGGCTGGCCATGGACCTGCAGAACTTCGGGGTCAGCATTTACCTCATCCAGGTGATCTTCGGCGCCGTGGACTTCCCAGCCAAGGTGGTGGTGACCATCTCACTGAGCTATGTGGGCCGGCGCCTGTCCCTTGCCGTCGCGCTCTTCCTGGCAGGCTTGGCCATCATCGCCAACATCTTCGTGCCCACAGGTGAGTGCTGGGGCCAATGGGACCTTCTGCAGGGCCTGGTCCAGCCCCTGATGTCCCCACCTGTGGGTCACACAACTGTCGTATGCTCCTCACCCATCGCTCCCTTCTCCAGCCATTGGATTAAGCACCATCTCCATCCAGCCATCCACCCATCCATCATCCTTCCATCATTCGTTCGTCCATCATCCATCTTCCATCCATCCATCCATCCATCATTCATCCATCATCCATCATCCATCATCCATCATCCATCAATCCATCATCCATCATCCATCCATCCATCATCCATCATTCATCCATTCATCCATCATCCATCATCCACAATCAATTTTCCATCCATCATCCATCCATTCATCATCCATCCATCATCCATCATCCATCCATCATCCATACATTCATCATCCATCCATCCATCATCCATCATCCATCCATCCTCCATACATGCATCATCCATCCATCATCCATCCATCATCCATACATTCATCATCCATCCATCATCCATCATCCATCATCCATCCATCCTCCATATATTCATCATCCATCCATCATCCATCATCCATCCATCATCCATACATTCATCATCCATCCATCACCCATCCATCCTCCATCCACTATCCATCCATGTCCGTGTCCCACAGAGCTGCAGACGCTGCGCACGGCGCTGGCGGTGCTGGGCAAGGGCTGCCTCTCAGCCTCCTTCAACTGCGTGTTCCTCTACACCACCGAGCTCTACCCCACCCCTATCAGGTACCAGCACCCATGGGTGACACCGGGCGTCCCTGTCCCATCTCCTATGGGTGACCCTGGTGTCCTTGTCCCATGGTGGCTGCAGGCAGACGGGGCTGGGCTTTGGCAGCACCATGGCGCGCGTCGGTGGCATAGTGGCACCGCTGGTGAAGATGCTGGATGAGTCCTACCCCCTCCTGCCCCCTGCGGTCTATGGGGTGTTCCCAGTGGTGGCAGCCGCGGTGGCCGCGTTCCTTCCGGAGACACTCAACATGCCCCTTCCAGACACCATCCAGGAGGTGGAGAGCAGGTGAGGGGGGATGAGGGGTGGATGGATGGTGGATAGGTGATGGATGGATGATGGATGGAAGAATAGGTGATGGATGGATGGATGATGGATGATGATGAATGATGGATAGATGATGGATAGATGGATGATGGATGGATGATGGATGATGCATGGATGATGATGGATGATGCATGGATGGATAGGTGATTGATGGATGGATGGATGGATGATGGATAGATGGATGATGATGAATGATGGATAGATGATGGATGATGGATGATGATGAATGATTGATAGATGATGGATAGATGGATGATGGATGGATGATAATGGATGATGGATGATGCATGAATGGATAGGTGATGGATGGATGATGGATGATGTATAGATGGATAGGTGATGGATGGATGGTGGATGGATGGTGGATGGATGATGGATGAATGATGGATGGATGGATGATGACAGATGATGAATGATGGATAGATGATGGGTAGATGGATGATGGATGGATGATGATGGATGATGAATGATGGTTGATGGATGGATGATGATGGATGAATGATGGATTGATGGATTGAGTGATGGATTGATGGTTGATGGATGATGGATGGATGGTGATGGATGATGAATGTATGGATGACGGATGATGGATGATGGATGGATGATGAGTGGATGGATGATGGATGGATGATGGATGATGAATGGATGGATGATGGATGAATGATGGATGATGGGTTGATGAATGAATGGATGATGGATGGATGATGAATGGATGGATGACAGATGGATAGATGGATGATGGACTGATGATGGATGGTGGGTTGATGAATGTATGGATGATGGATGGAAGGATGGATGGATAGATGGATGATGGATGGATGGATGATGGATGGAAGGATGGATGGATAAATGGATGATGGATTGATGATGAATGTAGGGATAATGGATGGATGATGGATGGAAGGATGGATGGATAGATGGATGATGGATGGATGATGGATGGAAGGATGGATGGATGGATAGATGGATGATGGATGGATGATGGATGGAAGGATGGATGGATAGATGGATGATGGATGGATGATGGATGGAAGGATGGATGGATAGATGGATGATGGATGGATAGATGGATGATGGATGGATGATGGATGGAAGGATGGATGGATAAATGAATGATGGATTGATGATGAATGTAGGGATGATGGATGGATGATGGATGGCAGGATGGATGGATAGACGGATGATGGATTGCTGATGAATGTATGGATGATTGATGGATGCACGGATGACGGATGGACACACATCTGTGTTGATGCTCACTGGACGGCTGAATTGGCAGAAGCCCCAGTGCCAGGAGCTCCTGATGGGCAGGCACTGGGCTTGGCCCCTGTCATGTCCATGGAGCCTCCTCCTCCCCCAGGGCCAAGCGGAAGCCCAAGGAAGACCCCAAGGAAAAGATCCCACTGGAGCCGCAGGAGAAGACACCGCAGAAGGAGCCCTGAGGGCCCATGGTGGGTGGTGGGACACAGCGCCCTGCACCCCCCAATGGGCCCCCCCATCCTCACCTGGGGACGGGGACGAAGGAGTCCTGGGAGTAATAAAGCAGCTCTGGTGGGGACAATGGCTCGGGGTGTTTCTGAGGTCACCTCCACTTGGATGACACCTGGTGACCCTCTTTGAGGTCACCTCCAATGGGACAGTGCCCAAGAGCTTTGTCCCTGAGGTCACCTCCAAGAAGATGGTGCCCCAGAACCCTCTTGTTGGGGGTCACCTTCCACAGCACCTCGTCGTCTTCTCCCTGAAGTCACCTCCGACTGGCCAATGATGAAGAACCGTGTCCCTGAGGCCACCTCCAACAGGACAATGCCCAAGAACCACGTCCCTCCTGCTCACCACCACCACATTGGAGATCACCTCCATCAATTCAACACCCAAGAGCCCCAAACCCCCCCAACTCTTGTCCCATTCGAGGGTCCCCAACCCCTTGAGAAGTTCTCAGACCTCTCGAGTGCCACCACCCCCCTCCAGCCACCCCCATGGTGCCCCTTCCCCTATTGCCCCCCACTGGCCCTTGCTCCCATCTCCAATGTGTCCCTTGGCCCCACCAAAGCCTTGCTTGGGTTGAGCCCATCAAAGATTAAGCCAGTGCCCACGCGCTGACCCATGCCGGGGCCACCTCCTGCCCACAGCCCTGGCTGAACATTAACCCAATGGAGGTCACCCCATGGCCAACACAAGCAGCTCCCCCCCCCCCCCATCTCCTTCAAGGCACCCACTTGAAGGTTGGGTCCTCTCCAAAAGCTGCTTCTCCCCCTCCACAACGCGACCCTGCAGAAGAACAAACCCAACGAAGGTTTGTCCCAATCCTGCCCCATTTTGGGTGGTTCTTTGGGGTCCTCATGAGTGGTGGGATGTTCTGCCGATGGATTAGGTTCTAGATACCCTTTTGGTGGTGCTTGGTGGCCCCAGTGTCCCCCTCGACCACCTTTGTCCTCTCCCTGCCTGCACTTTGTCCTCTGGAGTCTTCTGGAAGCCATCCCAAAACCCCACTCCAGATGTCAACCATTGACCCACCCATTGACCCACCCGTTGACCCAACCATTAACCCACCCATTGACCCAACCATTAACCTACCCATTGACCCACCCATTGACCCACCCGTTAACCCACCCATTGACGCACCCATTAACCCACCCATTGACCCACCCATTGACCCACCCACTGACCCACCCGTTAACCCACCCATTAACCCACCCGTTGACCCACCCATTAACTCACCCGTTAACCCACCCATTGACCCACCCATTAACCCACCATTGACCCACCCATTGACCCACCCATTAACCCACCCGTTGACCCATCCGTTGACCCACCCATTGACCCACCCGTTAACCCACCCATTGTCCCACCCATTGACCCGCCCCTTAACCCACCCATTGACCCACGCATTGACACACCCATTGACCTACCCATTGACACACCCATTGACCCAACCATTGACCCACCCATTGACACACCCATAGACCCACCCATTAACCCAACCATTGATCCACCCATTAACCCATCCATTCACCCACCCACTGACTCACCCATTAACCCAACCGTTAACCCACCCATTGACCCGAGCATTGACCCAGCCATAGACCCAATCATTAACGCAACCATAGACCCAACCATTAACCCAATCATCAACCCACCCATTGACCCAACCATTAACCCAACCATTGACCTACCCATTAACCCAACCATAGACCCAGCCATTAACCCAATCATCAACCCACCCATTGACCCACCCATTAACCCACCCATTGACCAAACCATAGACCCAATAATTGACCCAACCATTGACTCAAACATTAACTCCAACCCAGAGGTGGCTGGGCTACGTGCCGCTGGGGTGAGAAGCCTGAGGGGATGGTGAGGAGCAGTTTTGGGGTGGGATCCATCCCCTCCATGGTTCTCCTGGTGGCATTGTGGCCTCTGGATCATGTGGGGACCTCGTGATGGGTGGATGGACGGACGGATGGATGGATGGATGGATGGATGATGGAGGATGGATGGGTGGATGGGTGATGGATGATGGATGCAAAATAGACGGATGGATGATGTATGGATGAATGGATGGATGGATGATGGATGGATGATGGATGGATGGGTGATGGATGATGGATGGATAATGGATGGATGATGGATGGATGGGTGATGGATGATGGATGGATAATAGATGGATGGATGATGGATGGATGGGTGATGGATGATGGATGGATAATGGATGGATGATGGATGGATAATGGATGGATAAATGGATGGATGATGGATGGATGAATGGATAGATGGATGATGGATGGATGATGGATGGATAAATGGATGGATGATGGATGGATGGGTGGATGGATGGATGATGGATGATGGATGGATGGATGATGGATGGATGATGGGTCGATGGATGGATGATGGATCGATGGATCGATGAATGGATGGAAGGATGGATGGATGGATGGATGGATGGATAGATGGATGGATGATGGATGGATGATGGATCGATGGATGGATGATGGATCGATGGATCGATGAATGGATGGAAGGATGGATGGATGGATGGATGGATGGATGGATGGATGGATGATGCTCAGGAATCCAGGCACTGGGATGCCCAGATGTCCCAAGAACCCAGGAATCCAGGTGCCCAGCGATCCCAGGAATCCAGATGGTGTCCAGACATCCCAAAGACCCAGGAATCCAGATGTCTAAGGACCAAAGGATCCCAAGGACCTAAGCATCTGGACCCCCAGACATCCTGATACCCTGATGTCCTGGTGCCAGGCATTTGGGTATCCCAAGGACCCAGGTTTCCAGAAATCCATGTGACCAGGATCCAGGCATCCCAAGCACCACCCATCCCAGCTCCTCTCCTGGCTCGTTTCCCTGCTCACTGACCCATACCGTTACGTTCCACTGCTTCCCACTGCCTCCGGTCCAAGGGGCTCCCAGGATCTGGTTCAGGAATGTGGCCCTATCAATCACCCCCCACCCTGGATGGTGACAGCAACCAGAGGGGCCGGGGGGGGGGGGGGTCCCATCCATCTGGGATCAGAGGGAGAGGATGGTGATGCCCCAGGGAGCCGCTGGACATGCCTGGATGATGGTTTCCAGTGACCCATAGCGGGGTCTGATCCTGACGGAGTCAAACGTTAACCGGGAATGGAGGTGGATTTAAATAGGAGCAGGGAGAAGGGCAGGGGCAGGGACGGGCTATGGGGCAGTAGGGGCCAGCAGACGGCTCTGGGAAGTGGGATCAGGTGCTGGGAGAAGGTCGGGGATAGTGGGAGCAACGGAAAGGTGAGTGGTGGCTGGGAGAGAGGCCAATGGGGATCAATAGATCAAGCAGTGGAGGGAAAGGCTGATCAATGGGAGGTTAAACCTCAGCTGATCAATCAATGGGAGGTTAAACCTCAGCTGATCAATCAATGGAAGGATTAAACCTCAGCTGATCGATCAATGGCAGGATTAAACCTCAGCTGATCAATCAATGGAAGGATTAAACCTCAGCTGATCGATCAATGGCAGGATTAAACTTCAGCTGATCGATCAATGGAAGGATTAAACCTCATCTGATCGATCAATAGCAGGATTAAACCTCAACTGATCAATCAATAAAGACACTAAAGAGATTGTTCAATCAAGAGACGAAGGGTGATACATGGATCAATAGAGACCAATAGGGCTGGCAATAGATAGAGGAAGGTCATTGATCAATAGATTCTCTTGATCAATACAGAGAGGATGAGAGATGGATCAGCAGATTAAAGGTCAATCAATCAATTGATTAAAGGCCAATAGCCTGCTCAATGAGAGATACATGCTGATCCATTGATCAATAGGCAGATGATAAAGCAATAAATGGATCAATGGATGATTGATCAACGGAAAGGTTATTGATCAGTTTGTCAGTTATAGATACCTGGATGGATCAATAGAGATGCCAGAGACTGATCAGGAGATTGATCAATGATCAATCAATGATTGATGGGGAAAAATAGAAGAGTCACTTAGAGGTGATGGAGCAGTTGAGGAGTCAATGAGGGGGGTGTGAAACATTGATCCATTGATCCATTCACTGATCCGTTGATTGATCCATTGATCCATTGATTGATCCATTGATTGACCGGGGGGGAAGGATGGAGGAGTAAAGGGAAGGACATGGGGACACAGGGACAGGGATGGAGCCAGACACTGGGAGAGGGCAGAGATGGGAGCCCAGTGCCAGGGGGGGGTGTGATTGATGGAGAGGGGTGGGAGATGGGATGGGGAGGGGATGGATCGATTGATGATTGATGATAGATGATTGATGATTAATGATTGGTTGGTGATTGGTGATTGATTGATGATCGATTGATGATGAATGATTGGTTGGTGATTGGTTGATGATTGGTTGCTAATGGGAGGAGCAGCAAGGGCCTGAACTGATAGCAAGCAATAGCCAGGGATGGATTGGTCAACAGAAGCTGGGATTGACCAATTGGATTCATTGATAGACCGATAGATGGACAGACACCCCAACAGATCAATAGTGACCGATAGAGTGAGGAATCGATCGATTGATTGACAGATCCACCCCTTGGGCCCTCTTCATCCACCCCTTGGTCCTTCCTCAGATCCATCCCTCACTTCTTCCTCCAACACCACCTCAGCCATTCCTTGCCAACCCCTCGGCCATTCCTTGACCACCCTTTGGCCATCCCTCAGCCATCCTTTCACCATCCCTTGACCATTCCAAGCCCACCCTTTGACCATCAGTTGACCATCCCAAACCCATCCCTTGACCACCCCAAACCCATCCCTTGACCATCCCAAACCCATTCCTTGACCACCCCAAACCCATCCCTTGACCACCCCAAACCCATCCCTTGACCATCCCAAACAAATTCCTTGACCATCCCAAACCCATTCCTTGACCATACCAAACCCATCCCTTGACCATCCCAAACCCATCCCTTGACCATCCCAAACCCATTCCTTGACCCACCCCAAGCCCATCCCTTGACCATCCCAAACCCATCCCTTGACCATCCCAAACCCATCCCTTGACCACCCCAAACCCATCCCTTGACCATCCCAAACCCATTCCTTGACCATCCCAAACCCATCCCTTGACCACCCCAAACCCATCCCTTGACCATCCCAAACCCATCCCTTGACCATCCCAAACCCATCCCTTGACCATCCCAAACCCATTCCTTGACCATCCCAAACCCATCCCTTGAACCCCCTCCACCTCTCCCCCCCTACCTCCACCTGACCCGGCCTCCCCCCGTTATCCCAGCGCATCCCACCATGTCCTTCGCCGCGCTGCTGGCCCGCCTGGGCGGGATGGGTCGCTTCCCAGGTGAGCTACGTGGCGGCGTTGGCCGTGCCGCTGCTCCTCTTGGCCAGCCACAACCTGCTGCAGAACTTCACCGCCGGCGTCCCCGACCACCACTGCAGCACCGGGGGCCTCCCCGTCCTCGTCTCCATCCCCACCGACGGCCACCGGCAGCCCCAGCGCTGCCGCCGCTACGTGGAGCCCCAATGGCACCTCCTGGAGGCCAACGGCACGGCCAACGGCAGCGCGGCGCCCACCGAGCCCTGTCGCGACGGTTGGACCTATCGCGACGGGGCCTTCGCTCACACCATCGTGACTGAGGTGACGCCCCCATCCCCCCCACACTTCCCCCTCCACCCACTCAAGGGGATGGGGAGGTGGGGAGGAGCCATGGGGCTGGGTGGTGACCCCCGTGTCCTCTCCTGGTGGCAGTGGGGACCTGGTGTGTGAGTCCAAGACCTTGAAGCAAGTGGCTCAATCCATTTACATGGCCGGGATCCTCTTGGGCTCCTGCCTCTTTGGGATCCTCTCTGATAAGTAGGTGGCCACCACTGGGCTGTACTGGGAGGAACTGGGAGGAACTGGGATGTGCATGCTCAGGGGTGTCCTCTCCTCCCTTTGGCCCTGGTGTCCCCCTCTGTCCTCCTGTCAATAAGACCCTCATGCCCGTATTCCCAGTGCCCACATTCCCCATCCCAGTGTTCCAAATGCCTCGTGTCACCTTCCCAGTGGTCCCACCAGTCCGCAAACGCCGTCCCAGCACCTCCAGTGCCCCATGTCCCCCATCCCAGTGTCCTCATCACCCTATGTCCCCCCATCCCAGTGTCCTCATCACCCCATGTCCCCCATCCCCGTATCTCCACCACCCCACAAACTCCATCCAAACATCTCCAGTGCCCCATGTCCCCATGTCAGTATCCCCATCACTGATGTCCCATCCCAGTGTTCCCATCACCTGTGTCCCCATTACCCATGTCTCCATACTTGTGTCCTCATCCCAGTGTCCCCATCACCCCTGTCCACATCCTGGTGTCCCCATCACCCATGTCCCCATACTCGCATCCCCATCCTGGTGTCCCCATCACCCATGTCCCCATCTCGGTGTCCCCATCACCCATGTCCCCATCTCAGTGTCCCCATCCCGGTGCCCGCATCCCCCAGTGTCCCTGTCACCCATGTCCCCATCTCAGTGTCCCTGTCACCCATGTCCCCATCTTGGTGTCCCCATCACCCATGTCCCCATACTCACGTCCCCATCCCAACATCCCCATCACCCATGTACCCATCTCGGTGTCCCCATCTCGGTGTCCCCATCACCCATGTCTCCATCTCGATGTCCCCATCACCCATGTCCCCATCCTGGTGCCCCCATCCCAGTGTCCCCAACCCGGTGTCCCTGTCACCCATGTCCCCATCCTGGTGTCCCCATCCCGGCACCCCCATCACCCATGTCTCCATCTCAATGTCCCCATCACCCGTGTCCCCATCCTGGTGCCCCCATCCCAGTGTCCCCATCACCCATGTCCCCATCACCCATGTCCCCATCCTGGTGCACCCATCCCAGTGTCCCCATCACCCATTTCCCCATCTCGGTGTCCCCATCACCCATGTCCCCATCCCAGTGTACCCATCACCCATGTCCCCATACTCAACGTCCCCATCCCCATGTCCCCATCACCCACGTCCACACCGGTGTCCGGCAGGTTCGGGCGCCGGGCGGTGCTGACCTGGTGCTACCTGCAGCTGGGGGTGACGGGTGCCGGGCACCGCGGCTGCCCCGACGCTGCTCCTCTACTGCCTGGGCCGGTTCCTGACGGGCCTGGCCATGGCCGGGGTGTCCCTCAACTCCTCCTCGCTCTGTGAGCAGGGACATGGGCTGGGATGGAGCCACCGGGGACGGAGGGGACCCAGCTCCAACCCGACCCCATTGACCCAACCCTACTCCCATTGACCAGGGCCTCAAGCTCCAACCCAACCCCATTGACCCAACCCCATTGACCGAAACCTACCCCCATTGACCCAACCCTATTGACCAGTGGGAGGGTCCCAAGATCCAGCCCAGCCTCCATTGACCCAACCCTACCCCCATTGACTACCGGGAGGGCCTCAAGCTCCAACCCAACCCCATTGACCCACCTCAAGCCCTGTTGACTCAACCCAAACCACATTGACCCTTGGGAGGGCCCCAAGCTCCAACCCAACCCCATTGACCCTTGGGAAGGCTCCAAGCTCCAACCCAACCCCATTGACCCACCTCAAGCTCTATTGACTCAACCCAACCCCATTGACCCCTTGGGAGGGCCCCAAGCTCCAACCCAACCCCATTGACCCACCTCAAGCTCTATTGACTCAACCCAACCCCATTGACCCTTGGGAGGGCCCCAAGCTCCAACCCAACCCCATTGACCCCAACCCACTGACCCTTGGGAGGTCCCCAAGCTCCAACCCAACCCCATTGACCCACCTCAAGCTCTATTGACTCAACCCAACCCTATTGACCCTTGGGAGGGCCCCAAGCTCCAACCCAACCCTATTTACCCAACCCAACCCCACTGACCCTTAGGAGGGTCCCAAGCTCCAACCCAACCCCATTGACCCACCTCAAGCTTTATTGACTCCAACCCAAACCCCATTAACCCTTGGGAGGGCCCCGTCTCTCCCACTCTGGTGCTATTCCCATGGGATAGAGCCCTCTGCTGCCCGTAGGCATGGAGTGGATCCCGACGGAGGCGCGGGCCGTGGTGGGCACCATCAATGGTTACTGCTACACCTTGGGGCAGTTCCTGCTGGCGGCCGTGGCCTTCGCACTCCCACACTGGCGCTGGCTGCAGCTCGCTGTGTCCCTGCCCTTCGGCCTCTTCTTCCTCTACTCCTGGTATGGGAGCTTCCCAGTGTCCCTGTGTCCTGGTGTCCTGTTCTCCTGGTGTCCCACTGTCCCGTTATCCTGGTGTCCCAGTGTCCCCATGTCCCGGTGTCCCGTTATCCTGGTGTCCCAGTGTCCCGTTATCCTGGTGTCCCAGTGTCCCCGTGTCCCGGTGTCCCGTTATCCTGGTGTCCCACTGTCCCATTATCCTGGTGTCCCAGTGTCCCTGTGTCCCAGTGTCCCATTATCCTGGTGTCCCGGTGTCCCGTTATCCTGGTGTCCCAGTGTCCCTATGTCCCAGTGTCCCGTTATCCTGGTGCCCCAGTGTCCCGTTATCCTGGTGCCCCAGTGTCCCATTATCCTGGTGTCCCAGTGTCCCTGTGTCCCAGTGTCCCGTTATCCTGGTGTCCCAGTATCCCGTTCTCCTGGTGTCCCAGTGTCCCATTATCCTGGTGTCCCAGTATCCCGTTATCCTGGTGTCCTGGTATCCTGTTATCCTGGTGTCCCAGTGTCCCGTCATCCTGGTGTCCCGGTATCCCGTTATCCTGGTGTCCCAGTGTCCTGTTATCCTGGTGTCCCGGTATCCCGTTATCCTGGTGTCCCTGTGTCCCGTTATCCTGGTGTCCCAGTGTCCCGTTATCCTGGTGTCCTAGTGTCCCATTATCCTGGTGTCCCAATGTCCCGTTATCCTGGTGTCCCAGTGTCCCGTTATCCTGGTGTCCCAATGTCCCGTTATCCTGGTGTCCCAATGTCCCGTTATCCTGGTGTCCCAGTGTCCCTGTGTCCCGGTGTCCCGTTATCCTGGTGCCTGGTGTCCCGTTATCCTGGTGTCCCAGTGTCCCTGTGTCCCAGTGTCCCGTTATCCTGGTGTCCCAGTGTCCCGTTATCCTGGTGTCCCAGTGTCCCTGTGTCCTAGTGTCCCGTTATCCTGGTGCCCGGTGTCCTGTTATCCTGGTGTCCCAGTGTCCTGTTATCCTGGTGTCCCAGTATCCCCGTTACCCTGGTGTCCCAGTGTCCCGTTATCCTGGTGTCCTGGTGTCCCGTTATCCTGGTGTCCCAGTGTCCCAGTGTCTCTGTGTCCCTGTTTCCCATTATCCTGCTGTCCTTGCTTCCCTGTGTCCCATTATCCCAGTGTCCCATGTCCCATTATCCCTGTGTCCTGTTATCCCGTTATTCAATTATCCCAGTATCCCATGTCCCATTATCCCTGTGTCCCGTTATCCCACTGTTATCCCACTGTCCCCCGTCACATTATCCCATTATCCCATTGTTATCCCAGTGTCCCACGTCCCATTACCCCTGTGTCCCATTATCCCCATGTGCCTGTATCCCATTATCCCATTGTTATCCCGTTATCCCCATGTCTCTGTATCCCCTTTCCCATTGTTATCCCATTACCCCATTCTCCCTGTAGCCCGTTATCCCATTGTTATCCTGTTATCCCATAGTTATCCCGTTATCCCCATGTCTCTGTATCACATTATCCCATTGTTACCCCGTTATCCCATTGTTATCCTGTACCCCATTGTTATCCTGTTATCCCCATGTCCCTGTATCCCATTATCCCGTTGTTATCCCGTTACCCCATTGTTACCCCATTGTTACCCCATTGTTGCCCCGCTGTTACCCCATTGTTACCCGTTGTTATCCCATTGTTACCCCATTACCCCATTGTTACCCCGTTACCCCATTGTTACCCAATTGTCCCAGTGTTACCCCATTGTTGTCCCATTGTTATCCCATTGTTACCCCATTGTTACCCTGTTGTTATCCCATTGTTACCCCATTGTCCCAGTGTTACCCCATTGTTATCCCATTGTTACCCCGTTGTTACCCCATTGTAAACCCATTGTTACCCCATTGTCACCCCACTGTTACTTCATTGGCACCCCACTGTTACCCCACTGTTACCCCATTGTCCCAGTGTTACCCCATTGTTACCCCATTGTTATCCCATTGTTACCCCGTTGTAACCCCATTGTTACCCCATTGTGACCCCACTGTTACCCCATTTTTACCCCACTGTTACCCCATTGTTAATCCCACTGTTACCCCATTGTTACCCCATTCTCACCCCACTGTTACCCCATTGTTACCCCACTTCTACCCCATTGTTACCCTATTGTTACCCCATTGTTACCCCATTGTTACCCCATTATCCCATTGTTACCCCATTGTTACCCCATTGTTACCCCATTGTCCCCCTCCCAGGCTGCTGCCGGAGTCCGCTCGCTGGCAGCTCAGCGTGGGGCGGCCCCACCAGGCCCTGGCCGGGCTGCGCCGCGTCGCCCGCCTCAACGGCCGCAGGCAGGAGGGGGAGCGCCTGGAGCCGGAGGTGAGCTCCCATCTACATCCCTTTAATCCCATCTGGATCCCTTTAATCCCATCTACATCCCTTTAATCCCATCTGGATCCCTTTAATCCCATCTGGATCCCTTTAATCCCATCTACATCCCTTTAATCCCATCTACATCCCTTTAATCCCATCTAGATCCCTCTGATCCCACCTGGATCCCTCTGATCCCACCCAGATCCCTCTGATCCCATCTAGATCCCTCTGATCCCACCATGATCCTTCCCATCCCCTCCACATCACCTGGATCCATCCCCTAGGACCACTTACATCCCATCTAGATCTCTTTAATCCCATCTAGATCCCTCTGATCCCACCTGGATCCCTCTGATCCCACCTGGATCCTTTCCATCCCCTCCACATCACCTGGGATCCATCCCCTAGGACCACTTACATCCCATCTAGATCTCTTTAATCCCATCTAGATCCCTCTGATCCCACCTGGATCCCTCTGATCCCACCTGGATCCTTTCCATCCCCATCATATCACCTGGATCCATCCCCTAGGACCACTTACATCCCATCTAGATCCCTTTAATCCCATCTAGATCCCTCTGATCCCACCTGGATCCCTCTGATCCCACCTGGATCCCCTTGATCCCACCATGATCCTTCCCATCCCCTCCACATCACCTGGATCCCCCCCAGGACCCCTTTGATCCCACCTTGATCCCTCCGATCCCCCCTCCCGCTCCATCCAACCCTCTCCACATCACCTGGATCCCTCCCAGATCCCCCCCCCCTCCAATATCCCGGTACCCAGCTCCCCATCAACTTCCAAGGCCCAGATCCCTGTGGATCCCTATGGATCCCTATGGATCCCCACAGGCACTGCAGGCTCTGGGGCTCCAGGAGCCGCCGGTGCCAGGGGGAGCCGTGGCCGCGCTGTTCCGGACGCCGGGAATGAGGACGGTGTCGTGCGGAGTCTCCTTTGTCTGGCAAGTTGGGGGGGGGGGGGGGGGGGGGGGGAATTGGGGCAAAAAACCACCTCTTTGGGGCAAATTCCATCTTTTTGGGGGCAAAATCCTGCTTCTTGGAGCAAAACTCACATTTTGGGGGCAAATTCCATCTTTCTGGGGGCAAATTCCATTTTGGGGGGGCAAAATCCCACTTTTTGGAGCAAACCTCACGTTTTGGGGGTAAATTCCATCTTTTGGGGGGCAAAATCCATCTTTTCGGGGGCAGAATCCCCTTTCTTGGTGCAAACCTCACGTTTTGGGGGTAAATTCCATCTTTTTGGGGGCAGAATCCCCCCTTCTTGGAGCAAAACTCACGTTTTGGGTAAATTCAATCTTTTTGGGGGGCAAAATCCCCATTCTTGGAGCAAACCCCACCTTCTGGGGGGCAAATTCCGTCTTTTTGGGGGCAAAATCCCCCTTCTCGGAGCAAACCCCACCTTTTGGGGGCAAATTACATGTTTTTGGGGGCAAATTCCATCTTTTTGGGGGGCAAAATCCCTCTTCTTGGAGCAAACCCCACCTTTTGGGGGCAAACCCCACGATTCTGGGGACAAACCCCATCTTTTTGGCATCAAACCCAATCTTCCTGGGGCAAAATCCACCTTCGAGGGATGAAATCCCCCTTTCCTGGGGGCAAATCCCACTTTTTTTGGGGGGGGGGGAACCCACCTTTTTGGGGGCAAACCTCCCCTTTTTGGGGCTATAAGCACCTTTTTGGGGTCGAACGCCACGTTTTTGAGGCCAAACCCAATGGTTTTGGTGGTCTTTTGTCCCACCCGGTGAGTTTCATGGTTAGGGTGGTTGGACACTGCCATGGAGAAGCTGCCGCATCCAGGTGCATCCAGGTACATCCATGCGCATCCACGTGCATCCATGTGCATCCATGTGCATCATGCGCATCCATGTGCATCCACGTGCATGCATGTGCATCCATGCACAGCCACGTGCATCATGTGCATCCATGCACATCCACGTGCATCATGTGCATCCATGCACATCCATGTGCATCATGTGCATCCATGCACATCCATGTGCATCCATGTGCATCATGCGCATCCATGCGCATCCACGTGCATCCATGTGCATCCATGCACATCCACGTGCATCATGTGCATCCATGCACATCCACGTGCATCCACGTTCATCATGTGCATCCATGCATATCCATGTGCATCCACGTGCATCATGTGCATCCATGCACATCCACATGCATCCATGTGAATCCATGTGCATCCATGCACATCCATGCACATCCACGTGCATCCATGCACATCCATGCATATCCACGCGCATCCACATGCATCATGTGCATCCATGCACATCCACATGCATCATGTGCATCCATGCACATCCATGCACATCCTCGCGCATCCACGCGCATCCATGTGCATCCATGCAGTGCCCAAGGCCAGGTTGGATGTGTCTTGGAGCAGCCTGGTCTAATGGAACCCATCCCTGCCCATGGCAGGGCTCGGAGCTGGATGAGCTTTAAGGTTGCTCCCAACCCATCCCATTCCATGACGCTTCGGCCCATTGGGTTTGGGGCAGGTTCTCCACCAGCTTTGCCTATTATGGGCTGGCCATGGACCTGCAGGGCTTCGGGGTGGATGTGTACCTGAGCCAGCTGCTCTTCGGTGCCGTGGACATCCCGGCCAAGCTGGTGTCGGCCTTGGTCATCGGCGGCCTCGGGCGAAGGGTGGCCCAAGGAGGCTCCTTGGCGTTGGCTGGGGTCTGCATCCTGGCCAACAGCGCCGTGCCTGGCGGTGCGTGGGGAGGGAGGGAGGGAGGGATGGGGGCAATGGGATGGAGAGCAATGGGATGGGGGCAATGGGATGGAGGATGATGGGATGGAGAGCAATGGGATAGAGGACAATGGGATGGGGACAATGGGATGGAGAGCAATGGGATGGAGGACAATGGGATGGGGACAATGGGATGGGGACAATGGGATGGAGAGCAATGGGATGGAGGAGAATGGGATGAGGACAATGGGATGGAGAGCAATGGGATGAAGAGCAATGGGATGGAGAGCAGTGGGGTGGGGACAACGGGATGGAGGATGATGGGATGGGGGCAATGGGGTGGGGACAATGGGATGGGAACAACGGGATGGAGAGCAATGGGATGGAGGACAATGGGATGGAGAGCAATGGGATGGAGTGCAATGGGGTGGGGACAACGGGATGGAGGATGATGGGATGGGGGCAATGGGGTGGGGACAATGGGATGAGAACAATGGGATGGAGGACGATGGGATGGAGAGCAATGGGATAGGGACAGTGGGATGGAGAGCAATGGGGTGGGGACAATGGGATGGAGAGCAATGGGATGGAGAGCAAGGGGATGGAGAGCAATGGGATGGGGGCAATGGGATGGAGAGCAATGGGGTGGGGACAATGGGATGGGGACAATGGGATGGATGATGATGGGATGGGGGCAATGGGATGGAGGATGATGGGATGGGGGCAATGGGATGGAGAGCAATGGGGTGGGGGCAATGGGATGGAGAGCAATGGGGTGGGGACAATGGGATGGGGGCAATGGGATGGAGGATGATGGGATGGGGGCAATGGGATGGAGGATAATGGGATGGGGTTAGAAGGGCAGAGAGAGAAGCTGGAGGACCAGAGGCTGCCGAGATGGAGGTGGGATGATGGGATGCAGGGATAGAGGGTGATGTGTGGATGCTGGCGCTGCAGGGGAGGTGAAGGAAGGATGGGGGTGCTGGGGGCAGCAGAGGCAGGACCAGGGTGAACTCCCCATGGTGGAGGCTGAGACCTTCCCCCCGTGCAGAGCTGCGGGTGCTGAGAATGGCCTTGGCTGTGCTGGGGAAGGGCTCCTTGGCCGCGTCTTCAACTGCGCCTACATCTACACCGGAGAGCTCTTCCCCACCGTCATCAGGTGGGTGCGGACACCTGCAGGGCTGGGGGCACCGCAGACCGACCACCAGCGGTCAGGCAGCAGCCATCATCTGTCATCCATTCATCCATCCACCTCCATCCATCCATCCATCCATCCATCCATCCATCCAACATCCATCCATTATCCATCATCCATCCATCCAACATCCATCCATCCATCCATCCATCCATCCATCCATCCATCCATCCATCCACCCATCCATCCATTCAACATCCATCCATTTATCCATCATCCATCCTTCATCCATCCATCATCCCTTATCCATCATCCATCCATCCATCCATCATCCATCCATTATCCATCATCCATCCATCCATCCATCCATCCATCCATCCATCCATCCATCCATCCATCCATCATCCCTTATCCTCCATCCATCCATCCATATATCCATATATCCATCCATCCATCCATCCATCCATCCATCCATCCATCCATCCATCATTCCCTTATCCATCCATCCATCCATCCACCCACCCAACCACCTCTCCATCCATCCATCCACCTCTCCAACCATCCATCCACCCCTCCATCCACCCATCCACCTCTCCATCGATCACTCAACTGCTCCATCCAACCACTTCTTCATCCAACCCCCAATCCTTCCATCCATCCAACCCCAATCAACCCCTCCATCCCTCCCTCCTCCATCACTGACCCCCATCCTCCATCCCCCTGTCTCCTGGTGCACAGGCAGACTGGGCTGGGCCTGGGGGGCACCATGGCTCGTGTCGGGGGCATGGTGGCCCCTCTCGTGCGCATGGCGGCTGACGTGAGCCCGCTCCTGCCCCTGCTCATCTATGGGGCTGCCCCCATTGTGTCGGCCGTGGCCACTCACTTCCTACCCGAGACCCGGAGCCTGCCCCTACCAGAGACCGTGGCGGATGTGGAGATGCGGTGAGGAACCACTGGGGCCTGGGTCACCACCATGGGGCTGTGAGGACGGAACCCCCCGAGATGGGGGCAAAGAGGTTGGGGGAGTGGGGGGGGGATGAGACCCCATTGACCCACTTAAGCCCCATTGACGCAACCCAAACCCCACTGAGCCTTGGGAGGACCCCAAGCTCCAACCCATCCATTACCCATCCATCCCTAAAGGTTTGGGGTTGGGAAGGACAAAGGGTTAGGATGGGAAGGGACAAAGGCGTTGAGGTGAGGAAGGGTGGGAGGTCTCAGGGTTGGAGGGATGAAGGTTTTGGGTTCAAACCCTGAAGGTTTGGGGGCTTTCTCTCCCCCTGGTACCCCAGAGCCGGACACCTCAAGGACAAGGAGGTCACCATCCCCCTGAGCAGCCCCAGCACCAAGGACAGCGCCTGAAGGGGACCAGGATGGGCCCTGGCACCGGACCCCGGGTGCATCATCCCGCACCCGACGCTATTTATTCATCCCAACGCTGGGGTTTGACACCAAATGAGGCCAAAGCCCCCCCCCCCGCCCCTTTTGGCCTTTGCCCTAATTCGGGTGATTTTGCTGCACAATAAAAGCCATGGAAGGGATTGAGCTTGCTCAGAATGGGGCTGACGGAGGGGGAAGGAAACCCCAAACTGGGTGGGTTGCACCCCAAAGACACAGCAGAGGAAGGGGGGGCACAATCTCAGTACGAGCCCTCAGAGAAGCTGCACCCCAGCACCTAAATTGGACTTAATTCACCCCAAATACAGAGAGTGGCAGCGTAATCACTGTATAAACCCTCAGAGAAGCCCATCCCAGCACTTAAGTGGGACTTATTTCCCCCCAAAATCAAGGGGGCACAACCCCAATACAAGCCCTGGAGATGCCCCATCCAACCACCTAAATGGGACTTATTTCACCCCCAAATCAGGGGGCACAACCCAGTACAAGCCCCTGGAGAAGCCCCATTAAAGCACCTAAATGTGACTTATTTCTCCCCAAAATCAAGGGGGCACAACTCCAATACAAGCCCTGAGAAGCTCCATTAAAGCACCTAAATGGGACTTAATTCATCCCAAAATCGGGGTGGCGGGGACAACCTCAGTTTGAGCCTTGGAGAAGCCCCATCCAAGCACCTAAATGGGACTCACTGACCTCCAAGCTTACAGGGGCACAACCCCAATACAAGCTCCTGGAGAAGCCCCATCCAAGCACCTAAATGGACATATTCACCCCCAGATGCAGAAGGGCACAACCTCAGTATGAGCCCCCAGAGAAGCCCCATCCAAGCAACTAAATGGGACTTATTTCACCCCCTAAATCAGGGAGCACAAGCCCAATACAAGCACCTGGAGAATCCCCATTCCAGCACCTAAATGGGACTGTATTCACCCCAAAACCAGGGGGCACAACCTCAGTATAAGCCCTTAGAGAAGCCCCACGCAAGCACCTACATGGGACTCACTGACCCCAAACCCCCGGGTGTCACAACCTCAATACGAGCCCTCGGAGAAGCCCCCACCACTGTTTCTCTGGTTTTATTACAAAAGCAGCCGGTTTGGTGTCGCTTTGTGGAGTTTTTCCGGATCAAACCCCGAGTGGGAACGCCGGGAACAGCCCCGGTGGCACCATTGGTTGTCACCAAAACGTCTTGGAGATGCCACCAAATCACTGCTGGATGTCACCGGACTGCATCGGATGTCACCAAAACGCTGTGGGCTGTCACCACATGTCTTTGGTTGTCACCAAACCACGGTGGTTGTCACCAGCACATGTTGGCTGTCACCAGGATGCCGCTGGGATGTTGCCAGAATGTTGATGGGTGTCACCAAACCATGGTTGGACGTCACCGGAATGCTGTTGGATGTCACCAAACCATGTTTAGATGTCACTGGAACGCTGTTGGATGTCATCAAACCATGTTGAACATCACTGAAACACTGCTGGATGTCCCCAAACCATAGTTGGACATCACCGGAGTGCGACTGGATGTCACCAAACCATGGTTGGACGTCACTGGGATGCTGCTGGATGTCACAAACCATGGTTGGACATCACCAAAAACACTGCTGGATGTCACCGGAACGCTGTTGGATGTCACCAAACCATGGTTGGACGTCACCGGAACGCTGTTGGATGTCACCAAACCATGCTGGACATCACCAAAACGCTGCTGGATGTCACCAAACCATGGCTGGACGTCACCGGAACACTTGGATGTCACCAAAACCATGGCTGGACGTCACTGGGACGCTGTTGGATGTCACCAAACCATGGTTGGACGTCACTGGGATGCTGCTGGATGTCACCAAACCATGGCTGGATGTCACTGGGACGTTGTTGGATGTCACCAAACCATGGCTGGACGTCACTGGGACACCAGATGTCACCAGATTGTTGTTGGATGTCACCAGATACCTTCAGACATCACCAAATGCGTTGGTTGTCACCAGGAGCTGCATCACGCGTGGGGGTGGGGGAGAGAGGAGCCACTGTCAGAGGATTTGAGTTAAATCGGAGCAGATTGGGGCAATTTCACTCATTTTAAGGACAATTTCAGCCATCTGGGGGCTAGTTGTCTTTTTGGGGCCACTTCCAGGGCTATTCTGGTCATTTTGGGCCTATTTCAGGAACTTTGGGGGCTATTTTACTCAATTTTGGGGCCATTTCAATCATTCCTCATACTATTTCAGTCCTTTTAGGGGTTATTTTGGGGCTATTTCAGAAATTTCAGGGACTATTTCAGTCATTTGGTGGCTATTTCAGTCATTTTGGGGGGCTACTTTGGTCAATCTAGGGGCTATTTTGCCCATTTCTTAGCTATTTCAGTCAATCCAGGGGCCCTAA
>NW_026893476.1:0-36391 GCF_033815535.1 Pezoporus flaviventris | reverse complement strand
TCCTTATTTGCATACGGGGATTCGCCACCGGCCCCTCCCCTTCCCCTCTTACGGGCGTCGCTGCGCAACGAGGGGGGGTATTTGCATACGGGGCTCCGCCCACTACAATGGCGGGGTCATTTACATATTGGGCTCCGCCCACTGATGCCCCGGGAAGGGGGGGGGGGGCTCGGAGTGGTGGGTTCTATTAGGGGGGTATGGGGGGGATATGGGGGTTATGGGGGGGATATAGGGGGGATATGGGGGTATATAGGGGGGGATATGGGGTGGTATTGGGGGGATATGGGGAATATAGGGGGTATAGGGGGAATATGGGGGGATATAGGGGGGATATGGGGAGATATAGGAGGGATATGGGGTGGTATGGGGGGATATGGGGACTATAGGGGGAATATAGGGGATATAAGGGGCATATAGGGGAGATATGGGGGATATATGGGGGATATGGGGGGATATAGGGGGAATATAATGGGGATATAGGGGGTATTGGAGGATATAGGGGGGATATAGAGGGGATATGGGGTGGTATGGGGATATGCGGGGACATAGGGGGGATATAGGGGGGATATGGCATTTTGTGGGGGGGATATGGGGAATATAGGGGGTATAAGGGGGATATAGGGGAGATATGGGGGGATATGGGGGGATATTGGGGAGATATGGGGAATATAGGGGATATAGGGGGGATACGGGGGTCTATAGTGGGGATATAGGGGAGATGAGGGGGATATGGGAGGATATAGGGGGAGATAGGGGAGGATATGGGGGGATGTAGGGAGGATATAGGGGCATATGGGGGGATATGGGAGAAAATAGGGGGGGATATAGGGGGGATATAGGGGGATATGGGGGGATATAGGGGGATATAATCAATATAGGGGTATAGACTCATAGAACCACAGAATCGTTAGGGTTGAAAGGACCTTAAGCTCACCCATTTCCATCCCCCTGCCATGGGCAGGGACACCTCACCCTAAACCAGGGCACCCAAGCCCTCCTCCAACCTGGTCTTGAACACTGCCAGGGATGGAGCATTCACAACCTCCCTGGACAACCCATTCCAGTGCCTCACCACCCTCACAGGAAAGAATTTCCTCCTTAGATCCAATCTAAACTTCCCCTGTTTAAGTTTTAACCCGTTACCCCTTGTCCTGTCACTGCAGTCCCTACTGAAGAGTCCCTCCCCAGCATCCCTATAGGCCCCCTTCGGACACAGGAAGCTGCTATGGGGTCTCCACGCAGCCTTCTCTTCTCAGCCTGGCTTCACACTGGAGGTGCTCCAGTCCCTGAGCATCCTCGTGGCCTCCTCCGGACTTGTTCCAGCAGTTCCATGGCCTTTGTAGGCTGAGGGCGCCACAACCGCACACAGTGCTGCCAGTGAGGAGGACCCGTACCCCAAACCCGATTCCCACACAACTACCCCCTACCACATACGCCAAACCCTATGTCCTATGTCCCATTCACAATACACCATATTCCCATATCCCATATACCCATACCACATACCCCATATCCCATATCCCATACCCAATACCCCATACCCCTTATCTCCGTATCCCATACCCCATATCCCACACCCCATACCCCATATCACATACCCCATTCACCATACCCCATCCCCCTTATCTCCATATCCCATACCCCATACACCATACCCCTTGTCTCCATATCCCATACCCCATACCCCTTATCTCCATACCCATACCCCGTACCCCTTATCTCTATATCCCATACCCCACACCCCATACCCCATATCCCATACCCCATACCCCACACCCCATACCTCATATCCCATACCCCATACCCCATATCCCATACCCTGTATCCCATACCCCATACCCCATACCCCACACCCCATACCCCATCTCTCATATCCCATACCCCATGCCCCATACCCCACGCCCCATACCCCATCTCCCATATCCCATACCCCATACCCCATACCCCACACCCCATACCCCATCTCTCATATCCCATACCCCATACCCCATACCCCACACCCCATACCCCATCTCCCATATCCCATACCCCATACCCCATACCCCATATCCCATACCCCACACCCCATACCCCATATCCCATACCCCATACCCCATACCCCATACCTCATATCCCATACCCCATATCCCATACCCCGTATCCCATACCCCATACCCCATACCTCACACCCCATACCCCATCTCCCATATCCCATACCCCATACCCCATCTCCCATTCCCCGTTTCCCTTCCCTTGCCCATTCCCACCCATTTACAACCCAAAGGCATTTGGGGTGCGGACCAGGAAGTGGCTCCCACTTATGTCACTGCTTGCATCATCACCGGCATCCCCACCCGGGACAAAGTCCCTGCTCCTGCCCCTTGTCCCGTCGGCTCACAGCTGCTCCGGCTCCGCAGGGATGGGACGCGCCATGGGCCTCATCCTCGTCCTGGTGCTGGCAGGTGGGATCGGGAATACCATGGGGTGGGTGGGTGGAGGAGGACGTGGGTGGGTGGAGGAGGTGGGTGAGTGGAGGAGGTGGATGGAGGTGGTGGGTGGATGGAGGTGGTGGGTGGGTGGAGGTGGATGGATGGAGGTGGATGGATGGAGGTGGTTGGATGGAGGAGGTGGTTGGATGGAGGTGGTTGGATGGAGGTGGTGGGTGGATGGAGGTGGTGGGTGGATGGAGGTGGTTGGATGGAGGAGGTGGTTGGATGGAGGAGGTGGGTGGATGGAGAAGGTGGTTGGATGGAAGAGGTGGGTGGATGGAAGAGGTGGTTGGATGGAGGTGGTTGGATGGAGGAGGTGGTTGAATGGAGGAGGTGGAAGGCGAAGGTTGATGGATGGAGAAGGTGGTTGGGTGGAGGAGGTGGATGGATGGAGGAGGTGGATGGAGGAGGTGGATGGATGGAGGTGATGGATGGAGAAGGTGGTTGGATGGAGGAGGTGGTTGGGTGGAGGAGGTGGATGGATGGAGGAGGTGGATGGAGGAGGTGGATGGATGGAGGTGATGGATGGAGAAGGTGGTTGGGTGGAGGAGGTGGTTGGGTGGAGGAGGTGGATGGATGGAGGAGGTGGATGGATGGAGGAGGTGGATGGATGGAGGTGATGGATGGAGAAGGTGGTTGGGTGGAGGAGGTGGTTGGGTGGAGAACTGGTTGGATGGAGAGGTGGGTGGATGGAGAAGGCAGATGGATGGAGAAGGTGGATGGATTGAGAAGGTGGATGGATTGAGACGGTAGATGGATGGAGGTGGATGGATAGAGGAGGTGGATGTATGGAGGAGCTGGATGGAGAAGGTGGATGGAGGAGGTGGATGGATGGAGGAGGTGGATGGATGGAGGAGGTGGATGGAGGAGGTGGATGGAGGAGGTGGATGGATGGAGGAGCTGGATGGAGAAGGTGGATGGAGAAGGTGGATGGATGGAGAAGGTGGATGGATGGAGGAGCTGGATGGAGAAGGTGGATGGAGGAGGTGGGTGGAGGAGGTGGATGGATGGAGGAGGTGGATGGATGGAGAAGGTGGGTGGAGGAGGTGGCTGGATGGAGGAGGTGGATGGAGAAGGTGGATGGAGAAGGTGGATGAATGGTGAAGGTGGTTGGATGGAGAAGTGGCTGGATGGAGGAGGTGGATGGAGAAGGTGGATGGAGAAGGTGGATGAATGGTGAAGGTGGTTGGATGGAGAAGTGGCTGGATGGAGGCAGTGGATGGAGAAGGTGGATGGAGAAGGTAGATGAATGGTGAAGGTGGTTGGATGGAGAAGTGGCTGGATGGAGGAGGTGGATGGAGAAGGCAGATGGATGGAGAAGTGGTTGGATAGAGATAGTCAATGGATGGAGGTGGATGGATGAAGGAGCTGGATGGAGGGAGGAGGTGGATGGATGGAGAAGTGGTTGGATGGAGAAGGTGGATGGAGAAGGTGGATGGATTGAGAAGGTGGATGGATTGAGACGGTCGATGGATGGAGGTGGGTGGATGGAGGAGGTGGATGGATGGAGAAGTGGTTGGATGGAGAAGGTGGATGGAGGGAGTAGCTGGATGGAGGGAGGAGGTGAATGAATGGAGGAGGTGGATGGATGGAGAAATGGTGGAGAAAGTGGATGGATGGAGGAGGTGGATGGATGGAGAAGGTGGATGGATGGAGGGGGTGGATGGATGGGGAAGTGGTTCAGTGGAGGAGGTGGGTGGATGGAGGAGGTGGGTGAATGGAGGGGGTGGTTGCAGGAGGTTTTGGGGCATCTCCTCATGTCTGAACCCCAACAGGAGCTGCCTGTGGTGAGAATATGAACGTGAACCACACGGATGGGCCAGAGACCACGGTCACATCCGGGACCAGTGCACAAAATGGCTCCATGGGGACCCCCATCACTGGAGCCACCCCCATCACCTCCACCCCTGCTGAGATGACCTCGAACCTTGATCCAAACACCACAAGAAAGCCTTCTTCTTCCTTCTCCACCCATGGACTCGCCTCCACTGCCCTTATCGCACCTGAGGTCACCTCCATGACAGCCGCAACCACGTCAGGAGGTGCCTCCAGTTCCTTCTCCACCCATGGAGCCAACTCCTCTGCTGCCACCTCCGCACTGGGGGGCTCCATGAACTCCCCAAAACCATCTCTTGACACCTCCAAAACCTTCCCCGCCTCTGGAGACACCTCCAGTACTGCCACCACCAAGGGAGTGACCTCAACCAATGCCCCAACCTCAACAGGAGAGCCTCCAACCTCCTCTTCCACCTCTGGAGCCACCTCCCGTGCCGTCACCACCAATGGGGTGACCTCCACCAATGCTTCAACCACCTCTGTTGTTACCACTACCATATCCTTGACCACTGGAGCCACTTCCTCTGCTGCCAGCTCCAATAGGATGACCTCACCCGATGCTGCAACCACGTCAGCAGAGGCTTCCACCTCCTTCACCACCTCTGGAGCCATCTCCACTGTTCCCACCTCCACAGCAGTGACCACCATGAGTGCCACAACCACCTCCATTAATGCCTCCACATCATTCTCCACCTCTGGAGCCACCTCCAGTGCTGCGACCACCAATGAGGTGACCTCAACCAATGCCCCAAACTCAACAGCAGAGCCTCCAACCTCCTTCTCCACCTCTGGAACATCTTACACCGCTGTCACCTTCACTGAGGTGACGCCAATGTCATCCACAGCCACCTCAATGGACACCTCCACGCTCTCCTTCACCTCTGAAGTCACCTCAACTGATCCCATCTCTACAGGGGTGACCTCCACAACAGCTCCAACCACCTCTGTTGATGCCACCAAGAGCTTCTCAACCACTGGTGCCACCTCCTCTGCTGTCACCACCAATGAGTTGACCTCCACCAGTGCCCCAACCACCTCTATTGATGCATCCACCTCATTCACCACCATTGGAGCCACCTCCTCTGGTGTCACTTCCATAGAGGAGACCTCCATGACAGCCACAACCACTCCAACAGAGCCTGCTACCTCCTTCTCCACCTCTGGATCCTACTCCTCTGCTGTTACCTCCACACTTGGGACCTCCACAGCAGCTCCAACCACCTCTATTGATGCCTCCAGCACCTTCTCCACCTCTGGAGCCACCTCCTCTGCTGCCACGTCCACTGATGTGACTTATACAACAGTTCCAACCATGTCAGAAGCTGCCTCCACGATGTTCTTGACCACTGGGGCCACCTCAACTGCTCCCATGTCCACACAGCTGACCTCCACACCATCCCCAACCACCTCTGTTGAAGCCTCCACATCATTCACCACCAATGGAGCCGCCTCCTCTGCTGCCACCTCCAATGTGATGACCTCTACCAATGCCCCAACCTCCACAGCAGAGCCTCAAACCTCCTTCTCCACCTCTGGAACCTCTTCCACTGCTGCCACCATCACTGAGGTGACTCTGATGTCAACCACAGCCACCTCAATGGACACCTCCACTCTCTCCTTCACCTCTGAAGTCACCTTCAGTGCTCCCATGTCCACAGGGGTGCCCTCCACAACAGCTCCAACCACCTCTGTTGATTCCTCCACATCATTCAGCACTACTGGAGCCCCCCCCTCTGCTGTCACCACCAATGAGTTGACCTCCACCAGTGCCCCAACCACCTCTATTGATGCATCCACCTCATTCACCACCAATGGAGCCACCTCCACGGCTGTCACTTCCATAGAGGAGAACTCCATGACATCCACAACCACTCCAACAGAGCCTCCTACCTCCTTCTCCACCCCTGGAGCCACCTCCTCTGCTGCCACCTTGACTGAAGTGTCCTCCACAACAGCCCAAACCACTTCTATTGATGCCTCCAGCACCTTCTCCACCTCTGGAGCCACCTCCTCTGCTGCCACCTCCACTGCTGTGACCTCTACAACAGCTCCAACCATGTCAGAAGCTGCCTCCACGATGTTCTTGACCACTGGATCCACCTCAACTACTCCCATGTCCGTATTGGTGACCTCCACAACAGCCACAGACATCTCTGCTGATGCCTCCACATCATTCACCACCAATGGAGCCACCTCCTCTGCTGCCACCTCCATTGAGATGACCTCAACCAATGCCCCAACCTCCACAGCAGAGCCTCCAACCTCCTTCTCCACCTCTGGAACCTCTTCCACTGCTCTCACCTTCACTGAGGTGACCCCGATGTCAACCACAGCCACCTCAATGGACACCTCCACGCTCTCCTTCACCTCTGAAGTCACCTCCAGTGCCCCCATGTCCACAGGGGTGCCCTCCACAACAGCTCCAACCGCCTCTGTTGATGCCACCATGAGCTTCTCAACCACTGGTGCCACCTCCTCAGGTGTCACTTCCATAGAGGAGTCCTCCATGACAGCCACAACCACTCCAACAGAGTCTTCTCCCTCCTTCTCCACCTCAGGATCCTACTCCTCTGCTGTTACCTCCACACTTGGGACCTCCACAGCAGCTCCAACCACCTCTATTGATGCCTCCAGCACCTTCTCCACCTCTGGAGCCACCTCCTCTGCTGCCACGTCCACTGATGTGACTTATACAACAGTTCCAACCATGTCAGAAGCTGCCTCCACGATGTTCTTGACCACTGGGGCCACCTCAAATGCTCCCATGTCCACACAGCTGACCTCCACACCATCCCCAACCACCTCTGTTGATGCCTCCACATCATTCACCACCAATGGAGCCGCCTCCTCTGCTGCCACCTCCAATGTGATGACCTCTACCAATGCCCCAACCTCCACAGCAGAGCCTCCAACCTCCTTTTCCACCTCTGGAACCTCTTCCACTGCTGCCACCTTCACTGAGGTGACCCCGATGTCAACCACAGCCACCTCAATGGACACCTCCACGCTCTCCTTCACCTCTGAAGTCACCTTCAGTGCTCCCATGTCCACAGGGGTGCCCTCCACAACAGCTCCAACCACCTCTGTTGATTCCTCCACATCATTCAGCACTACTGGAGCCCCCCCCTCTGCTGTCACCACCAATGAGTTGACCTCCACCAGTGCCCCAACCACCTCTATTGATGCATCCACCTCATTCACCACCATTGGAGCCACCTCCACGGCTGTCACTTCCATAGATGAGACCTCCGTGACAGCCACAACCACTCCAACAGAGCGTCCAACCTCCTTCTCCACCCCTGGAGCCACCTCCTCTGCCGCCACCTTGACTGAAGTGTCCTCCACAACAGCCCAAACCACCTCTATTGATGCCTCCAGCACCTTCTCCACCTCTGGAGCCACCTCCTCTGCTGCCGCCTCCACTGCTGTGACCTCTACAACAGCTCCAACCATGTCAGAAGCTGCCTCCACGATGTTCTCCACCACTGGAGCCACCTCAACTGTTCCCATGTCCACAATGGTGACCTCCACAACAGCCACAGCCACCTCTGTTGATGTCTCCACGTCATTCTCAACATCTGGAGCCACCTCCTCTGCTGCCACCACCAATGAGATGACCTCAACCAATGCCCCAACCTCCACAGCAGAGCCTCCAACCTCCTTCTCCACCTCTGGAACCTCTTCAACTGCTGTCACCTTCACTGAGGTGACCCCGATGTCTTCCACAGCCACCTCAATGGACACCTCCACACTCCCCTCAACCACTGGAGCCACCTCCATTTCTCCCATGTCCACAGGGGTGACCTCCACAGCAGCCCCAACCACCTCTGTTGATGCCTCCAGCACCTTCTCCACCTCTGGAGCCACCTCCTCTGCTGTCACCTCCAATGTGATCACCTCCATCAGTGCCACAATCACCCCAACAGAGCCTCCAGCCTCCTACTACACCTCTGGAGCCACCTCCTCTGCTGCCACCTCAACTGAAGTGACCTCCACAACAGCCCAAACAATGTCTATTGATGCCTCCAGCACCTTCTCCACCTCTGGAGCCATCTCCACTGCTGCCACGTCCACTGATGTGACCTATACAACAGTTCCAACCATGTCAGAAGCTGCCTCCACGATGTTCTTGACCACTGGGGCCATCACAACTGCTCCCATGTCCACATTGGTGACATCCACAACAGCTCCAACCACCTCTGTTGATGCCTCCACGTCAGTCATCACCAATGGAGCCATCTCCTCTGCTGTCACCAATGGGATGACCTCAACCAATGCCCCAACCTCAACAGCAGAGCCTCCAACCTCCTTCTCCACGTCTGGAACCTCTTCCACTGCTGTCACCTTCACTGAGGTGACCCCGATGTCAACCACAGCCACCTCAATGGACACCTCCACGCTCTCCTTCGCCTCTGAAGCTACTTCCTCTGCTGTCACCACCAATGAGGTGACCTCAGCCAATGTCACAACCACTTCCATTGATGCCTCCACATCATTCTCCACCTCTGGAGCCACCTCCAGTGCTACCACCACTAATGAGGTGATCTCAAGCAATGCCCCAACCTCAGCAGCAGAGCCTCCAGCCTCTTTCTCCACCTCTGGAACCTCTTCCACTGCAGTCACCTTCACTGAGGTGACCCCGATGTCATCCACATCCACCTCAATGGACACCTCCACGCTCTCCTTCACATCTGAAGACACCTCCAGTGCTGCCATGTCCACAGGGGTGACCTCCACAACAGCTCCAACCGCCCCTGTTGATGCCACCACGAGCTTCTCAACCACTGGAGCCACCTCCTCTGCTGTCACCACCAATGAGTTGACCTCCACCAGTGCCCCAACCACCTCTACTGGTGCATCCATCTCACTGACCACCATTGGAGCCACCTCCACGGCTGTCACTTCCACAGATGAGACCTCCATGACAGCCACAACCACTCCCACAGAGTCTTTTCCCTCCTACTCCACCTCTGGATCCTACTCCTCTGCTGTCACCTTCACTCTGCAGACCTCCACAGAAGCTCCAACCACCTCTATTGATGCCTCCAGCACCTTCTCCACCTCTGGAGCTACCTCCACTGCTGTCACCTCCACTGTGGTCACCTCCATCAGTGCCACAACCACCCCAACAGAGCTTCCAGCTTCCTTCTCCACCTCTCGAGACACCTCCTCTGCTTCCGCCTCCACAGGAGTGACCTCCACAACAGCCACAACCATCACTCTTGATGCCTCCAGCAACTTCCCCACCACTGCAGCCACCTCCTCTGCTCCCAGCTCTACTAAGGTGACCTCCATGTCAGCTCCAACCACGTCAGAAGCTGCCTCCCTGATCTTCTCCACCACTGGAGCCACCTCAACTGCTCCTATGTCCACAGAGGGGACCTCTACAGCAGCCCCAACCACCTCCACTGATAATGCCACGTCCCTGACCAGCACTGGAGCCACCTCCTCTGCTCCCAGCTCAACAGGGGTGACCTCCACCAATACACCAACCTCAACAGCAGAGCCTCCAACCACGTTGTCCACCTCTGGAACGTTGTCCACTGCTGTCACCTTCATTGAGGTGACCTCCACAACAGCCCCAACCACCTCTATTGATGCTTCCACGAGCTCCTCAACCACTGGAGCCTCCTCCTCTGCTGTCACCACCAATGAGGTGATCCCAATGTCTTCCACAGCCACTCCAATGTACACCTCCACACTCTTCTCCACCCCTAGAGACACTTCCTCTGCTGTCACCTCCAATGTGGTCACCTCCATCAGTGTCACAACCACCTCAACAGAGCCTCCAGCCTCCTCCACCTCTGGTGCACCCTCCTCTGCTCCCTCCATCACTGAGGGCATCTTCACCCCAGCAACAACCACCTCCACTGGAGCCATCTCAACTGAGGTGACCTCAACCAGTGCCACAACCACCTCTGCTGCCTCCACGATGTTCTTGACCACTGCAGCCACCTCAAGTGCTCCCATGTCCACAGGGGTGACCTCCACAACAGCCCCAACCACCTCTGTTGATGCCACCACGAGCTTCTCCACCTCTGGAGCCACCTCCACTGCTGTCACCACCAATGAGCTGACCTCAAGCAGTGCCCCTACCACCTCTATTGATGCATCCACCTCATTCACCACCTTTGGAACCACCTCCACAGGTGTCTCTTCCATAGAGGAGACCTCCATGACAGCCACAACCCCTCCAACAGAGCCTCCTACCTCCTTATCCAGTTATGGAACAACCTCCTCTGCTGTCACCTCCACATCAGGGACCTCTACAGCATCTCCAAAGCCCTCTATTGATGCCTCCAGCACCTTCTCCACCTCTGGAGCCGCCTCCTCTGCTGTCACCTCCAATGTGGTCACTTTCATCAGTGCCAAAACCACCTCTGTTGATGCCTCCAACTTATTCACCACCATTGGAGCCACCTCCAATGCTGCTACCACCAATGAAGAGTCCTCCACCAATGCTCCAACCACCTCAGCAGAATCCTCTACCTCCATCTCCATCCCTGGAACCTTTTCTGCTGTCACCTCCATCCATTTGACCTCCACGGCATCTCCAACCATCGCTGTTGATGCCTCCAGCACCTTCTCCACGTCTGGAGCCAGCCCCACTGGTCCAACCTTCACTGAGGGGACCCCAACATCTTCCCCTGCCACCGCAGGTGCTTCCACCACCCTCTCCATGACCACTGCAGCCTCTTCCACTGGTGTCGCATCCACTGAGGTCACCTCCGTGAGTGCCACAACCACCCCAGTCGATTTCTCCACCGCCTTCTCCACCACTGGTTCCACCTCCAGCCCTCTCACGTCCACACTGGGGACCTCCACCAATGCCCCAACCTCAACAGCAGAGCCTCCAACCTCCTTCTCCACCTCTGGAACCTCCTCCACTGCTGCCACCTTCAGTGAGGTGACCTCCACAACAGCCCCAACCACCTCTATTGATGCTTCCACGAGCTCCTCCACCACTGGAGCCTCCTCCGCTGCTGTCACCACCAATGAGGTGACCCCAATGTCTTCCACAGCCACTCCAATGGACACCTCCACACTCTTCTCCACCACTGGAGCCACCTCCTCTGCTGCCCCCTCCCATGTGGTCACCTCCATCAGTGCCACAACCATCTCAACAGAGCCTCCAGCCTCCTTCTCCACCTCTGGTGCACCCTCCTCTGCTCCCTCCATCACTGAGGGCATCTTCACCCCAGCCCCAACCACCTCCACTGGAGCCATCTCAACTGAGGTGAGCTCAACCAGTGCCACAACCACCTCTGCTGATGCCTCCACGATGTTCGTGACCACTGCAGCCACCTCAAGTGCTCCCATGTCCACAGGGGTGACCTCCACACCAGCCCCAACCACCTCTGTTGATGCCACCACGAGCTTCTCCACCTCTGGAGCCACCTCCTCTGCTGTCACCACCAATGAGCTGACCTCCACCAGTGCCCCAATCACCTCTATTGATGCATCCACCTCATTCACCACCATTGGAGCCACCTTCACGGCTGTCACTTCCATAGAGGAGACCTCCATGCCAGCGACAACCACTCCAACAGAGCCTCCTACCTCCTTCTCCACTTATGGAACCACCTCCTCTTCTGTCACCTCCACACTGGGGACCTCCACAGCATCTCCAACCACCTCTATTGATGCCTCCAGCACCTTCTCCATCTCTGGAGCCACTTCCTCTGCTGTCACCTCCAATGTGGTCACCTCCATCAGTGACACAACCACCTCTGTTGATGCCTCCACCTCATTCACCACCATTGGAGCCACCTCCAGTGCTGCCACCACCGACAAGGTGACCTCCACCAATGCTCCAACCACCTCAGTAGAGCCTCCTACCTCCATCTCCATCCCTGCAACCTCCTCTGCTGTCACCTCCATCCTTGTGACCTCCACGGCAGCTCCAACCACCACTCTTGATGCCTCCAGCACCTTCTCCACCTCTGGAGCCAGCTCCACTGGTCCAGCCTTCACTGAGGGGATCCCAATGTCTTCCACAGCCACCTCAGGTACTTCCTCCACGCTCTCCTTGACCACTGCATCCTCTTCCACCGGTGTCACATCCACTGAGGTCACCTCCATGAGTGCCACATCCACCCCAGTCGATGTCTCCAGCACCTTCTCCACCACTGGTTCCACCTCCAGCCCTCTCACGTCCACACTGGGGACCTCCACCAATGCCCCAACCTCAACAGCAGAGCCTCCAACCTCCTTCTCCACCTCTGGAACCTCCTCCACTGCTGTCACCTTCACTGAGGTGACCTTCACAACAGCCCCAACCACCTCCATTGATGCTTCCACGAGCCCCTCCACCTCTGGAGCCACCTCCTCTGCTCCCTCCATTACTGAAGGCATCTTCACCCCAGCCCCAACCACCTCCACTGGAGCCACCTCAACTGAGGTGACCTCAACCAGTGCCACAACCACCTCTGCTGATGCCTCCACGATGTTCTTGACCACTGCAGCCACCTCAACTGCTCCCATGTCCACAAGGGTGACCTCCACACCAGCCCCAACCACCTCTGTTGATTCCACCACGAGCTTCTCAACCACTGGAGCCACCTCCTCTGCTGTCACCACCAGTGAGCTGACCTCCACCAGTGCCCCAATCACCTCTATTGATGCATCCACCTCATTCACCACCATTGGAGCCATCTCCACGGCTGTCACTTCCATAGAGGAGACCTCCATGACAGCCACAACCACTCCAACAGAGCCTTCTACCTCCTTCTCCAGTTATGGAACTACCTCCTCTTCTGTCACCTCCACACTGGGGACCTCCACAGCGTCTCCAACCACCTCTGTTGATGCCTCCACCTTATTCACCACCATTGGAACCACCTCCAGTGCTGCTACCTCCAATGAAGTGACCTCCACCAATGCTCCAACCACCTCAGTAGAGCCTCCTACCTCCATCTCCATCACTGGAACCTCCTCTGATGTCACCTCCATCCATGTGACCTCCACGGCAGCTCCAACCACCACTCTTGATGCCTCCAGCACCTTCTCCACCTCTGGAGCCAGCCCCACTGTTCCAGCCTTCACTGAGTGGACCCAAACGTCTTCCACAGCCACCTCAGGTGTTTCCTCCACGATCTCCTCCACCACTGCAGCCTCTTCCACTGGTGTCACATCCACTGAGGTCACCTCCATGAGTGCCACAACCACCCCAGTCGATTTCTCCAGCACCTTCTCCACCACTGGTTCCACCTCCAGCCCTCTCACGTCCACACTGGGGACCTCCACCAATGCCCCAACCTCAACAGCAGAGCCTCCAACCTCCTTCTCCACCTCTGGAACCTCCTCCACTGCTGTCACTTTCACTGAGGTGACCTCCACAACAGCCCCAACCACCTCTATTGATGCTTCCACGAGCTCCTCCACCACTGGAGCCTCCTCCGCTGCTGTCACCACCAATGAGGTGACCCCAATGTCTTCCACAGCCACTCCAATGGACACCTCCACACTCTTCTCCACCACTGGAGCCACCTCCTCTGCTGCCCCCTCCCATGTGGTCACCTCCATCAGTGCCACAACCATCTCAACAGAGCCTCCAGCCTCCTTCTCCACCTCTGGTGCACCCTCCTCTGCTCCCTCCATCACTGAGGGCATCTTCACCCCAGCCCCAACCACCTCCACTGGAGCCATCTCAACTGAGGTGAGCTCAACCAGTGCCACAACCACCTCTGCTGATGCCTCCACGATGTTCGTGACCACTGCAGCCACCTCAAGTGCTCCCATGTCCACAGGGGTGACCTCCACACCAGCCCCAACCACCTCTGTTGATGCCACCACGAGCTTCTCCACCTCTGGAGCCACCTCCTCTGCTGTCACCACCAATGAGCTGACCTCCACCAGTGCCCCAATCACCTCTATTGATGCATCCACCTCATTCACCACCATTGGAGCCACCTTCACGGCTGTCACTTCCATAGAGGAGACCTCCATGCCAGCGACAACCACTCCAACAGAGCCTCCTACCTCCTTCTCCACTTATGGAACCACCTCCTCTTCTGTCACCTCCACACTGGGGACCTCCACAGCATCTCCAACCACCTCTATTGATGCCTCCAGCACCTTCTCCATCTCTGGAGCCACTTCCTCTGCTGTCACCTCCAATGTGGTCACCTCCATCAGTGACACAACCACCTCTGTTGATGCCTCCACCTCATTCACCACCATTGGAGCCACCTCCAGTGCTGCCACCACCGACAAGGTGACCTCCACCAATGCTCCAACCACCTCAGTAGAGCCTCCTACCTCCATCTCCATCCCTGCAACCTCCTCTGCTGTCACCTCCATCCTTGTGACCTCCACGGCAGCTCCAACCACCACTCTTGATGCCTCCAGCACCTTCTCCACCTCTGGAGCCAGCTCCACTGGTCCAGCCTTCACTGAGGGGATCCCAATGTCTTCCACAGCCACCTCAGGTACTTCCTCCACGCTCTCCTTGACCACTGCATCCTCTTCCACCGGTGTCACATCCACTGAGGTCACCTCCATGAGTGCCACATCCACCCCAGTCGATGTCTCCAGCACCTTCTCCACCACTGGTTCCACCTCCAGCCCTCTCACGTCCACACTGGGGACCTCCACCAATGCCCCAACCTCAACAGCAGAGCCTCCAACCTCCTTCTCCACCTCTGGAACCTCCTCCACTGCTGTCACCTTCACTGAGGTGACCTTCACAACAGCCCCAACCACCTCCATTGATGCTTCCACGAGCCCCTCCACCTCTGGAGCCACCTCCTCTGCTCCCTCCATTACTGAAGGCATCTTCACCCCAGCCCCAACCACCTCCACTGGAGCCACCTCAACTGAGGTGACCTCAACCAGTGCCACAACCACCTCTGCTGATGCCTCCACGATGTTCTTGACCACTGCAGCCACCTCAACTGCTCCCATGTCCACAAGGGTGACCTCCACACCAGCCCCAACCACCTCTGTTGATTCCACCACGAGCTTCTCAACCACTGGAGCCACCTCCTCTGCTGTCACCACCAGTGAGCTGACCTCCACCAGTGCCCCAATCACCTCTATTGATGCATCCACCTCATTCACCACCATTGGAGCCATCTCCACGGCTGTCACTTCCATAGAGGAGACCTCCATGACAGCCACAACCACTCCAACAGAGCCTTCTACCTCCTTCTCCAGTTATGGAACTACCTCCTCTTCTGTCACCTCCACACTGGGGACCTCCACAGCGTCTCCAACCACCTCTGTTGATGCCTCCACCTTATTCACCACCATTGGAACCACCTCCAGTGCTGCTACCTCCAATGAAGTGACCTCCACCAATGCTCCAACCACCTCAGTAGAGCCTCCTACCTCCATCTCCATCACTGGAACCTCCTCTGATGTCACCTCCATCCATGTGACCTCCACGGCAGCTCCAACCACCACTCTTGATGCCTCCAGCACCTTCTCCACCTCTGGAGCCAGCCCCACTGTTCCAGCCTTCACTGAGTGGACCCAAACGTCTTCCACAGCCACCTCAGGTGTTTCCTCCACGATCTCCTCCACCACTGCAGCCTCTTCCACTGGTGTCACATCCACTGAGGTCACCTCCATGAGTGCCACAACCACCCCAGTCGATTTCTCCAGCACCTTCTCCACCACTGGTTCCACCTCCAGCCCTCTCACGTCCACACTGGGGACCTCCACCAATGCCCCAACCTCAACAGCAGAGCCTCCAACCTCCTTCTCCACCTCTGGAACCTCCTCCACTGCTGTCACTTTCACTGAGGTGACCTCCACAACAGCCCCAACCACCTCTATTGATGCTTCCACGAGCTCCTCCACCACTGGAGCCTCCTCCGCTGCTGTCACCACCAATGAGGTGACCCCAATGTCTTCCACAGCCACTCCAATGGACACCTCCACACTCTTCTCCACCACTGGAGCCACCTCCTCTGCTGCCCCCTCCCATGTGGTCACCTCCATCAGTGCCACAACCATCTCAACAGAGCCTCCAGCCTCCTTCTCCACCTCTGGTGCCCTTTCCTCTGCTCCCTCCATCACTGAGGGCATCTTCACCCCAGCCCCAACCACCTCCACTGGAGCCATCTCAACTGAGGTGACCTCAACCAGTGCCACAACCACCTCTGCTGATGCCTCCACGATGTTCTTGACCACTGCAGCCACCTCAACTGCTCCCATGTCCACAGGGGTGACCTTCACACCAGCCCCAACCACCTCTGTTGATGCCACCACGAGCTTCTCCACCTCTGGAGCCACCTCCTCTGCTGTCACCACCAATGAGCTGACCTCCACCAGTGCCCCAACCACCTCTATTGATGCATCCACCTCATTCACCACCATCGGTGCCACCTCCTCTGATGTCACTTCCATAGAGGAGACCTCCATGCCAGCCACAAGCACTCCAACAGAGCCTCCGACCTCCTTCTCCAGTTATGGAACCACCTCCTCTTCTGTCACCTCCACACTGGGGACCTCCACAGCGTCTCCAACCACCTCTGTTGATGCCTCCACCTCATTCACCACCATTGGAGCCATCTCCAGTGCTGCCACCACCGATGAGGTGACCTCCACCAATGCTCCAACCACCTCAGTAGAGCCTTTTACCTCCATCTCCATCACTGGAACCTCCTCTGCTGTCACCTCCATCCATGTGACCTCCACGGCAGCTCCAACCACCACTCTTGATGCCTCCAGCACCTTCTCCACCTCTGGAGCCAGCTCCACTGGTCCAACCTTCACTGAGGGGACCCCAATGTCTTCCACAGCCACCTCAGGTGCTTCCTCCACCCTCTCATTGACCACTGCATCCTCTTCCACCGGTGTCACATCCACTGAGGTCACCTCCATGAGTGCCACATCTACCCCAGTCGATTTCTCCAGCGCCTTCTCCACCACTGGTTCCACCTCCAGCCCTCTCACGTCCACACTGGGGACCTCCACCAATGCCCCAACCTCAACGGCAGAGCCTCCAACCTCCTTCTCCACCTCTGGAACCTCCTCCACTGCTGTCACTTTCACTGAGGTGACCTTCACAACAGCCCCAACCACCTCCATTGATGCTTCCACGAGCTCCTCCACCTCTGGAGCCACCTCTTCTGCTCCCTCCATCACTGAGGACATCTTCACCCCAGCCCCAACCACCTCCACTGGAGCCACCTCAACTGAGGTGAGCTCCATGAGTGCCACCACCACCTCCATTGATGCCTCCACAGGGTTCTCAAGCACTGGAGTCACCTCCAGCGCTGTCACTTCCATAGAGGGCACCTCCTTGACATCTCCAGCCTCAACAGCAGAGCCTCCAACCTCCTTCTCCACCACTGGAGCCACCTCCTCTGCTGTCACCTCCACGCTGGGGACCTCCATGAGTGCCTCAACCACCTCTGTTGACGACTCCACTATGTTCTCAACCACTGGAGCCACCTCAACTGCTCCCATGTCCACAGGGGTTACCTCTACAACTGCCCCAACCCCCTCTGCTGATGCCACCATGAGCTTCTCAACCACTGGAGCCACCTCCTCTGCTGTCACCACCAATGAGTTGACCTCCACCAGTTCCCCAACCACCTCTATTGATGCATCCACCACATTCACCACCATTGGAGCCACCTCCTCGGGTGTCACTTCCATAGAGGAGACCTCCATGACAGCCACAACCACTCCAACAGAGCCTCCTTCCTCCTTCTCCAGTTATGGAACCACCTCCTTTTCTGTCACCTCTGCAGTGGGGTCCTCCACAACAGCTTCAGCCACCTCTATTGATGCCTCCAGCACCTTCTCCATCTCTGGAGCTACCTCCTCTGCTGTCACCTCCAATGTGGTCACCTCCATTAGTGACACAACCACCTCTGTTGATGCCTCCACGATGTTCTTGACCACTGGAGCCACCTCAACTGCTCCCATGTCCACAGGGGTTACCTCTACAACTGCCCCAACCACCTCTGTTGATGCCACCACGAGCTTCTCAACCACTGGAGCCACCTCCTCTGCAGTCACCACCAATGAGCTGACCTCCACCAGTGCCCCAACCACCTCTATTGATGCATCCACCTCATTCACCACCATTGGAACCATCTCCTCGGCTGTCACTTCCATAGAGGAGACCTCCATGACAGCCACAACCACTCCAACAGAGCCTCCTACCTCCTTCTCCAGTTATGGAACTACCTCCTCTTCTGTCACCTCCACACTGGGGACCTCCACAGCAGCTCCAACCACCTCTGTTGATGCCTCCACGTCATTCACCACCGTTGGAGCCACCTCCAGTGCTGCTACCACCAATGAAGTGACCTCCACCAATGCTCCAACCACCTCAGTAGAGTCTTCTACCTCCATCTCCATCCCTGGAACCTCCTCTGCTGTCACCTCCATCCATGTGACCTCCACGGCAGCTCCAACCACCACTCTTGATGCCTCCAGCACCTTCTCCACCTCTGGAGCTAGCTCCACTGGTCCATCCTTCACTGAGGGGACCGCAACGTCTTCTTCCGCCACATCAACTGTTCCCATGTCCATGCTGGTGACCTCTGCAACAGCCACGACCACCTCTATTGGTGCCTTCACGTCCCTGACCACCGCTAGAATCACCTCCACTGGTGTCACCTCAACAGAGGTCCCCTCCACTCTCACCCCCGCCACATCCCTCATCCCTACAGGTGAGTCTCCCCCAGGCACCCCATAAAACCTATCCCCTCAATGGGTGTTGTTCTCCCTCCCCACCTCCCCCCCCATCCATGGGGGTGTCCTTGTGTGCTCCTGACCCCCTCCTTCTTCCTACCAGGCTTCTGTTACAACGGGGGCACCCATGATGGCATCAAGTGTCTCTGCACCCCCATCTTCTATGGACCCTTGTGCGAGTTCTCCACTGAGTCCATTGACACCAACCTCCGTAGGTGCCACCTTCACCCATCCATGGGGCTCTCTGGAGCTCCTGGGGCCCCCATGGTGACCCACATCCCTTGTGTCCTCCAGCATTCCCAGGGACCATCATGGCCCAAGCGGAGCTGAACGTTACCGTCACCAACTTCAACTTCACCAAGGACCTCTTGGACCCCACATCCGAGGCCTATGGGGCCTTTGAAGAGCTATTCCAGAGGGAGGTGAGGATGAGGGGACCGAGAGCCTCCACGGGCCACGTTGTCCCCTCCGTGGTCCTTGATGAGACTCTTTGGTTCTGCAGTCGATGAGGATCTATGGGACCATCTCTGGTTACGAGGGGGTGAGGATTCTGACCCTCAGGTGAGGACCAATGGAGCCCCACGTCGGGGGGGGTCGAAGCTGATCTCATTGTCCCCATCCTGACCCCACTGTGTCCCCAAGTCCCGGCAGCATCGTGGTGACCCACGAGGTCTTCTTCACCCTGGTGGTACCCAAGAACGTGAGCCAGGACATGGAGGACATCACCCAGAGCCTGGTGCAGACCTTGAAGGACGTGGAGGCTGGACAAGGGCTCTGCCAGCACGAGACGGGTGGGTGCCCCTCCATGGACCTCAGTGGGGCCCTCCATGGACCAAGGGGGGGTCTCTGATGTCTCCTGTCCCCACCACAGACATCCTGTGCCTCAAGGTGCCGCCTGACCCTGTCATAAGGAGCATGACAGAGACATCAGACCTGGATGGTGAGACCCTGCTACAACCCCAGCACCAGCCATGGATTCACCAGATCCATGGGCACAATAGCTTCATCCTCACCTCAACATCTTCATCCCATCTCATCCCATATCCGTCTCCATCCCCATCTCCATCCCTTCCCATCTCATCCCATCCATCTGTATCCCATCTCCATCCCCACCCTATCCCCATCCCCAACACATCCCCACCCTATCCCAAACCCCACCCCATCCCCACCCCATCCCATCTCCATCCCCATCCTCATCCCCATCCCTGTCCCCATCCCCTCTCATCCCCACACCATCCCAACCTCTATCCCCATCTCCATCCCATCCCCATCCCATCCTCATCCCATCACCACCCCCATCCCCATCCCTATCCCCATCCCATCTCATCACCACACCATCCCCACCTCCATCCCCATCCCATCCCCATCCCATCGCCACCCCCACCTCCATCCCCATCCTGTCCCCATTCCCATTCCCACCCCCACCTCCATCCCCATCCTATCCCCATTCCCATCCCCATCCCCATCCCCATCCTCACCACATCTCCATCCCCATCCCCATCCCCATCCCCACCCTATCCCCATCCCATCCCATCCCATCCCCATCCCCATCCCCACCTCCACCTCCATCCCATCCCCACCCCCACCTCCATCCCCATCCCCATCCCCACCCCCATCCCCACCTCCATCTCCATCCCCATCCCCACCCCCATCCCCATCCCCATCCCCATCCCCATCCCCATCCCCATCCCATCCCCATCCCCATCCTCATCCCCACCCTATCCCCATCCCATCCCCATCCCCATCCCATCCCCATCCCCATCCTCATCCCCACCCTATCCCCATCCCATCCCATCCCATCCCCATCCCCACCTCCATCTCCATCCCCATCCCCATCTCCATCTCCATCCCCATCCCCATCCCCACCACATCCCATCCCCATCCCCATCCTCATCCCCACCCTATCCCCATCCCCACCTCCATCCCCACCCCATCCCTCTCCCCATCTCTCCGCATGCCCTCCATACCCCTGTGCCCCCCATACCCCTCACCCCCTCCCGTGCCCCCTGTGCCCCCCCTACCCACAGAGCTCTGCCGGATCCGGGCCCCTCCTGGTTACTCTCAGTTCTACTTCACGGACACCGCGGGCGGCCTCATCTCCTGCATCACCGCCTGCACCCCCAACAGACCCACCTCACTGGATTGCCACTACGGGCAGTGCCGTGTCACCCTCCAAGGGCCCTCCTGCTTGTGAGTCATGGACCTGCTACCCCTATGGGTCAACATCCCAATCCCATCATCAGTATGGGTCAACACCCCCATCCCATTGTCCCTATGGGTCAACATCCCCATCCCATTGTCCCTATGGGTCAACATCCCCATCCCATTGTCCCTATGGGTCAACATCCCCATCCCATTGTCCCTATGGGTCAACAATCCCATCCCATCATCAGTATGGGTCAACATCCCCATCCCATTGTCCCTATGGGTCAACATCCCCATCCCATCGTCCCTATGGGTCAACATCCCCATCCCATCGTCCCTATGGGTCAACAATCCCATCCCATCATCAGTATGGGTCAACATCTCCATCCCATCGTCCCTATGGTTCGGCATCCTCCTCCCATACCCACCCGATCCCCATCACGACATCCTTATGGACCCACCATCCCCATCCCATCTCCATCCCCGTGGCCCCACCATCACTATGTTCCCCCCATCTCACCCATGGCCCCACCATCACTATGGTCCCCCCATCTCCCCCATGGCCCCACCATCAGTATGGTCCCCCCATCCCCCCCATGGCCCCACCATCCCCATGGCCCCACCATCCCCATGGCCCCACCATCACTATGGCCCCCCATCCCCCTCATGGACCCATCATCCCCATGGCCCCAGCATCCCTGCCATGGCCCCACATCCCCATGGCCCTACCATCCCCATGGCCCCACCATCCCCATGGCCCCACTATCACTATGCCCCCCCATCCCCCTCATGGACCCACCATCCCCATGGCCCCACCATCACTATGGCCGCCCACCCCCATCATGGCCCCACCAACCCCATGGCCCCAACATCACTATGCCCCCCCATCCCCATCATGGCCCCACCATCCCCATGGCCCCACCATCCCCATGGCCCCACCATCCCCATCATGGCCCCACCATCCCCATGGCCCCACCATCCCCCTCATGGACCCACCAACCCCATGGCCCCACATCCCCATCCCACCCCTATCCCTGTCCTTGGTTGGTGCTTGGTGGCCGTGTCCCCATGGAGGTGAAGGTCTCACACCCATTCCCTGCTGCAGCTGCCAGGATGAAGCCTTCTTCTGGTACTCGGGCCCACAGTGCTCGGGGCGCATCAGCAAAGTGGCCACAGGCCTGGGGCTGGTGGCCACCGTCCTGCTCCTCACCTGCATCGTCCTCGGCATCATCGTGGCCAGGGAACGCCAGAGGAGGAGGATGTTGAGGTGGGATGGGAGGAACCTTCCCCGCTCTGTTTTCCTTGGTGTGGAGATCCCCATCCTCAGTCCAGCATCCCCATCCCAACATCCCCATAGACCCACCAGCCCCATCCCCATGGACCCATCGTCCCCATCCAAACATCCCCATCCCAACATCCTATCCCATCATCCCCACCCCAACATCCCCATAGACCCACCAGCCCCATCCCCATGGACCAATCGTCCCCATCCAAACATCCCCATCCCAACATCCTATCCCATCATCCCCATCCTAACATCCCCATCCCATCCTCATTGTCCCATCATCCCCATCCCAAGATCCCCACCCTAGCATCCCCTTGGACCCACCATCCCATCCCATCATCCCCATCCCACCATGGGCATCCTAACATGCCCATCCCACCCTCACGGACCCACTCTCCCCATCCCATCATCCCCATCCCACCATCTCCATCCCTCCATCCTCCACCCCCATGGAGCCACCATCCTCATCCCCATCCCAACATCCCCACTCCATGAACCCACCATCCCCATCCCACCATCTCCATCCCCATCCCACTATCCCAATCCCACCATCCCCATGGACCCACCATCCCCATCCCACTATCCCCATCTCATCATCCTCATCTCAACATCCCACCCCATCCTCATGGATCCACTAGCCCCATCCCACTATCCCCATCCCACTATCCCCATCCCATCATCCCCATCCAAACATCCCCATCCCACCATCCCCATGGACCCACCATCCCCATCCCACTATCCCCATCCCACCATCCCCATGGACCCACCAGCCCCATCGCATCACCCCCATCCCAACATCCCATCCCCATGGACCCACCATTCCCATCCCACTATCCCCATCCCATCATCCCCATCCCACCCCCATGGACCCACCATCCCCATCGCACTATCCCCATCCCATCATCCTCATCCCAACATCCCATCCCACCAACATGGACCCACCATCCTCATCCCACTATCCCCATCCCATCATCCCCATCCAAACATCCCCATCCCACCATCCCCATGGACCCACCATCCCCATCCCATGATCCCCATCCCACCATCCCCATCCCACCATCCTCATCTCACCATCTCCATCCCCATCCAAACATCCCCATCCCACCATCCCCATGGACCCACCATCCCCATCCCACTATCCCCATCCCACCATCCCCATCCCACCATCCCCATGGACCCACCAGCACCATCGCATCATCCCCATCCCATCATCCCATCCCATCCCCATGGACCCACCATCCCCATCCCACTATCCCCATCCCATCATCCTCATCCAAACATCCCATCCCACCCCCATGGACCCACAATCCCACCGCACCACCATCCCCATCCCACTATCCCAATCTCATCATCCTCATTTCAACATCCCATCCCACCCCCATGGACCCACCATCCCCATCCCACCATCCCCATCCCATCATCCCCATCCCAACATCCCATACCATCCCCATGGACCCACCATCCCACCCCACCACTATCCCCATCCCACCATCCCCATCCCACTATCCCCATCCCATCATCCCCATCTCAACATCCCATCCCACCCCCATGGACTCACCATCCCCATCCCACTATCCCCATCTCATCATCCTCATCTCAACATCCCATCCCCATGGATCCACCAGCCCCATCCCACTATCCCCATCCCACCATCCCCATCCCACCGTCTCCATCCCCATCCCACTATCCCCATCCCACCATCCCCATCCCACCGTCTCCATCCCCATCCAAACATCCCCATCCCACCATCCCCATGGACCCACCATCCCCATCCCACTATCCCCATCCCACCATCCCCATGGACCCACCATCCCCATCCCATCATCCCCATCCCAACATCCCATTCCACCCCCATGGACCCACCATCCCCATCCAACTATCCCCATCCCACCATCCCCATCCCAACATCCCATCCCCCCCCCATGGACCCACCATCCCCATCCAACTATCCCCATCCCACCATCCCCATCCCAACATCCCATCCCCCCCCCATGGACCCACCATCCCACCCCACCACTATCCCCATCCCACCATCCCCATCCCATCATCCCCATCCCAACATCCCATCCCACCCCCATGGACCCACCATCCCACCCCACCACCATCCCCATCCCAGCTCCTCTGAGCCCCCTTCCCGTTGTCCCCCCAGTGACCATCAATCTTCCGTCGCTGGCTCCTGGTACGAGGAGGACTCCCTCTCCTGGCGCTCGCCTGATGGCTTCCTCTACAGCGACGTGGGAACGGGGGGCACCATCAGGGACCCCAGCACCAGGTCCTGGGGGCGGCCCAGCCCACCCCAGCCCCACCGTGGAGGTGGCGAGAGTCAACGCAGCTTCACGCCTGCACTGGAGATGGTGGACACGTCCGTTCCGGTGCGTCCTCCTCCAGCACCATCCCACCGCCATGGGGACCACCCCAAGCCCTTCTCACCCCCTTCCTTCCTTCTCCCCTTGCAGATGAAGATCTCCAGGCCACAGGTTGCCACCAAGCTTTGACCCAGGATGAAGGCCTCAAGCAACGGGGTCTTCTAAGGGGAGACCCAAATCTGGGCTGCCAGCGCGCGGGACATGCTGGAAGATGGATGAGACGGGGTTGGATGACCCACTGTTGGGTTGGACAACTCAATATTGGGTTGGAGAACTCAATATCGGGTTGGGGAGCCCAATATCGGGTTGAACAACTCAACATGGGGCTGGAGAACTCAACATGGGATTGGACAACTCAATATGGGGTTGGAGAACCCAACAAGGGGTTAGAGAACCCAAACTGGGCTTGGAGAACCCAAATTGGGCTTGGAGAACCCAACAAGGGGTTAGAGAACCCAAACTGGGCTTGGAGAACCCAATAAGCCGTTGGAGAACCCAACATGGGCGTGGAGAACCCAGCGTTGGGTTGGAGACCTTTCATGCTCCCTATTTATTGGGATGATGAAGCTTGGGGAGGTCCAGCGAGGATGATGCCCCATCAAAGGGGATGAAGGACTCCTCAAGGGGTGCTGGCCACCACCGAGGACCTTTCCCTGCTCCGCTTTGATGTGTTGGAATAAAGGTTCCATTTCTACCACTGCGGATGCTCTCCTTCCTGGTGGGACACAGGGGAGGGGTGGCCCTGGGTGCTCTATCTGGGTGAGGTGATGACGTGTCCGTCAGGTGACTCAGCCCCAGAGGTGACTACACCCTAAGGTGGGGCCGGGAGGGGACCTCGCCTGAATCTTATCAGGGTGAGGCCACCACCGGGTCCCTCCCTGGTCTATGGGGCAAGGGTTGGACGTGGTGGGTCACCATGGGGACACCATGGGGCTGCTGTCTATGGGCTTGGCTGGAGATTACTCATGGGGCTGTTGACCTTGTGGTTGGTGACCACATCGCTCCGGGGCACAAAGCCACCATCTCGGGCCCTGCAGCTCAGTTGCTCCTTTAGCCCCTGGTGATGGTGAGGATGGAGCTTGGTGGCTTCATCCTCCTCCTCCTCCTCTTCACCCCCGTGGAGGCGCAGTCAGGTAAGGGTTGGGGGGGGGTCGGAGCCTTTGGATCCATTGGGGGCTCTTTGGACATCAACTGTCCCAGCCTGGTATCCCCAGGGGTCCCCTTCCCTTCTCTAGGGGTGAGGAAGTTCTGTTGTCTCCAACAAGGGTTTGGGGTGGTTGTGGGACACCGCAGCTCCTTCCTCATGCCCATCCCATCCCACCCCACCCGCTCCCATCCCATCCCATCCCATCCCATTCCATCCCATCCCCAGGTCTTCTGGGGGATTCAGGTGGTGCTGACCCATCACATGTGGGGTGGGGGTAGAACCTGCTCTCCCAGGTCTTTCCCCCACCTCACTGTCCCCATCCCACCCCCTTCTTACCATCCCCTTCCCTTCCCCATCCCACCATCCCCATCCACATCGCCATCCCATCCCACCATCCCTTTCCCACCTTCCCCATCGCACCACTCCCATCCCACCAACCCCATACTACAACCGCTTCCCACCATCCCCTTCCCATTCTCATCCCATCCCACCATCCCCAACCATCCCCATCCCATCCCTATCCCAACATCCCCATACTAAATCCCTTCCCACCATCCCCAACCATCCCCATCCCATCCCTATCCCAACATCCCCATCCCACCATCCCCTTCCCACCATCACCATCCCCTTCCCATCCCCATCTTCATCCCACAATCCCCTTTCCATCATCCTCATACCACCATCTCCTTCCCACCATCCCCATCCCCATCCCACCATCCTAACATCCCACCATCCCCTTCCCATCTCACCATCCCCATCCCACCATCCCCATCCCACCATCCCTATCCTACCATCCCTATCCCATATCCCCTTCCCACCATTCTCATCCCATCCCCTTCCCCATCCCTATACCACAATCCCCTTTCCATCATCCCCTTCCCACCATCCCACCATCCCCATCCCACCATCCCCTCCCTATCCCCTTCCCATTATCCCCATCCCATCCCCTTCCCACCATCCCCATGCCCATCCCCATCCCACCATCCCCATCCCACTATCCCCTCCCTATCTCCTTCCCACCATCCCCATGTCCATCCCCATCCCACCATCCCCATCCCATCCCACCATCCCCTTCCCATTATCCCCATCCCATCCCACCATCCCCTTCCCATTATCCCCATCCCCATCCCACCATCCCCATTCCACCATCCCCATCCCACTATCCCCTCCCTATCCCCTTCCCACCATCCCCATGTCCATCCCCATCCCACCATCCCCATCCCACCACCCCCATCCCATCCCACCATCCCCTTCCCATTATCCCCATCCCATCCCACCATCCCCTTCCCATTATCCCCATCCCCACCCCACTATCCCCATCCCACCATCCCCATCCCATCCCACCATCCCCTTCCCATTATCCCCATCCCATCCTACCATCCCCTTCCCATTATCCCCATCCCCACCCCACCATCCCCTTCCCACCATTCCCTTTCCATCCCCATCCCACCACCCCGATCCCACCCCCTGCCCCACGCCCCCATAACCCGCGCTGTCCCCAGCTCCCTGTGACAACGGTGGCACCCTGGTGGGACCCGTCTGCCTGTGTCCTCCTGGCTACAACGGGACCCACTGCGAGCACTGGGACCCCTCCCGGGCCTGTCACAACGGCGGCACCGCTGTGGGCACCCAGTGCTATTGTCCCCCGGGCTTTGGGGGTCCCCTCTGCCAGCACCCCAATGCCACCAGCGCCTGCAGGAACGGGGCCACCGCCTTCGGCACCTCCTGCCTCTGCCCCCCAGGGTACTGGGGAGATGTTTGCCAGCACCAGCACCAGGTCAGCTCCTGCCTCAATGGGGGGACATTGGTGGAAGGGGGCTGTCATTGCCCCCCAAGTGCTTGGGGACCTCGGTGTGAGTGCATCGGCCCCACGGCCACCACCACGGCCGTCACCGTGGTCACCAAGGTGGGCACAGAGAAGGTCTCGGTGACGATGGTGTCTGTGGAACACGTCACGCGTCCCATGGAGGGCAATGTCCTGACCAGTGTGGAGAGGAGCAGGGTGGTCATGGACAGCACCACCATGGCCATGGACAACACCACCATGGCCATGGCCAACACCATCATGGCCATGGACAGCACCACCATGGCCATGGACAACACCACCATGGCCATGGAGAGCACCACTATGGTCATGGACAACACCACTATGGTCATGGACAACACCACCATGGCCATGGAGAGCACCACTATGGTCATGGACAACACCACTATGGTCATGGACAACACCACCATGGCCATGGACAGCACCACCATGGTCATGGACAACACCACCATGGCCATGGAGAGCACCACTATGGTCATGGACAACACCATCATGGTCACGGACAACACCACCATGGTCACGGACAGCACCACTATGGTCATGGACAACACCACCATGGCCATGGAGAGCACCACTATGGTCATGGACAACACCACCATGGTCATGGACAACACCACCATGGTGATGGAGAGGAGCACCATGGCCACACTAGAGACAACCATAGAGGGGAACACCACAGCCAACCCTATGGAGAGGAGCACCATGGTCATGGACAACACCACCATGGTCATGGACAGCACCACCATGGCCATGGAGAGCAACAACACAGCCAACCCCATAGAAGGCAACACCATGGCCATGGAGAGGAGCACCATGGCCACACTAGAGACAACCACAGAGGGGAGCACCACAGCCAGCCATATAGAGAGGAGCACTATGGTCATGGACACCACCACCACATCCATGGACAGTGCCACCGTAGCCATGGAGAGAAGCACCATAGAGGGGAACAGCACAGCCAGCCCCATGGAGAGGAGCACCATGGCCATGGACAGCACCACTATGGCCATGGAAAACAGCACGACAGACATGGCAAACAGCACCATGGCCAACCCTACGGACAGGAACACCACGGCCAACTCCATAGAGGGTAACATCACGGCAGCCTTGGAGACCAACACCATGGTCATGGAGAGGAGCACCATGGCCACACTAGTGACCCCCATAGAGGGCAGCACCACAGCCATCCCCATGGAGAGGAACACCACAGCCATGGACAACAACACAATGGCCATGGAAAGCAACACCCTGGCCAACTCCATGGCCAGCAACACCACGGTCGTGGAGAGGAGCACTATGGCTACACTGGTGACCCCCATAGAGGGGAACACCACGGCCAACCCTATGGAGAGGAGCACCATGGTCATGGATAACACCACCATGGTCCTGGATAGCACCACCATGGTCATGGGTAACACCACCATGGTCATGGATAACACCACCATGGTCATGGATAACACCACCACGGTCATGGATAACACCACCACGGTCAAGGACACCACCACATCCATGGAGAGCATCCTCATGACTCCCAGCACCGCCATTGCCACCCCAGCTCCAACTCAACCCAACACCACCCACAAGGTCCCCATTGATGCCACCACAGGGTGTGCTGGGACCTGCACCAGCCCCACCACGGTGGCCACCACCAGCACCCCATGGTCCTCTCCACCCAGCATCACCACCACCATCACCAACAGCACCATGGCCACATTCTGCCTCTACCTCCCACATGGGTCCAACCCTCCAGCCGGTGGGTGATGTGGTGGTGGGGACCTTGGGTGGTGGGGTCTCCATTGGGGTGGTGGGTTCTTCATTGGCTGATTGGTTCTCCACGGGGTGATGGGTTCTCCATTGAGATGATGGGTTCTCCATTGTGTGATGGGTTTTCCATGGGGAGGTGGGCTCCAGTTGGGCTGATGGGTTCTCCACTGAGGTAATGGGTTCTCCATGGGGTGATGGGTTCGCCATGGGTGATGGGCTCTCCATTGGGATGGTAGGTTCTTCATTGTGTGGTGGGTTTTCCATGGGGGTGGTGGGCTCTCCATTGAGTGGTGGGCTCTCCATTGAGTGATGGGCTCTCCATTGGGGTGATGGGTTCTCCATGGGGTGATGGGTTCTTCTTGGGGTGTTGGGCTTTCCGTGGGGTGATGAGTTCTCCATTGGGATGGTAGGTTCTCCATTGTGTGGTGGCTTTTCCATGGGGATGGTGGGATCTCCATTGGGTGATGGGCTCTCCACTGGGGTGATGGGTTCTCCTTGGGGTGTTGAGTTCTCCATGGGGTGATGGGTTCTCCATTGGAATGGTGAGTTCTCCATGGGGGTGGTGCATTCTCCATAGGGTTGATGGGATCTCCATGGGGTGATCAATTCTTCACTTCTGATGGGTTCTCCATTGAGGTGTTGGGTTCTCCACTGAGGTGTTGGGTTCTCCATTGGCTGATGGGTTCTCCACGGGTGTTGGGTTCTCTACGGGGTGATGGGCTCCCCATTGGGGTGATGGGTTCTCTATGGGGTGATGGGTTCCCCATTGGGGTGATGGTTCTCTATGGGGTGATGGGTTCCCCACTGGGGTGTTGGGTTCCCCATTGGGGTGATGGGTTCCCCATTGGGGTGATGGGCTCTCTATGGGGCTGAGGGGTTCCCCATTGGGGTGTTGGGTTTTCCATTGGCTGATGGGTTCTCCACGAGGTGTTGGGTTCTCCATGGGGTGAGGGGTTCCCCACTGGGGTGTTGGGTTCTCTATGGGGCTGATGGGCTCTCCATGGGGCGATGCCTCGCAGCTGCCTCCACCACACCCACATCCCCCCCATCTCCCGCAGTCTCCTGCCTGCACGGCGGCGTCCCCAGCACCACCGCCCCCCTGTGCCTGTGCCCCCCCGGTTACTCGGGCCCCCGGTGTGAGGACCCCGATGCCTCCACGCGCTGCTCTGACGGCAGCACCGCAGTGGGGCTGAGCTGCCTCTGCCCCCCCGGGCGTGCGGGTCCTCGCTGCGACATCCCCGACCCGGCCAGCGCCTGCGGCAACGGCGGCACCGCTGTGGGCACTGGGTGCTTCTGCCCATGGGGCTTCCATGGGGACCGGTGCGAGAGGGGCCCCGATGGTGCAGGGGGCACCACGGTGCCATGGAGCAGGCCCAGCACCACCACGGCCAGCACCAGCACTGCAGGTTGGTGGGTGTTGCATGGGGTGGATGTTCATGGCAAGAAGACAAGGGTGGGGTGGATGGAGATGGAGTGGGATGGGATGGAGATGGGGTTAGATGGGATGGAATGGGATGGAGATGGAGATGGAGATGGGATGGAGATGGAGATGGGATGATGTGATGGGGTGGGTGGGATGGGAAGAGATGGAGATGGGATGATGTGATGGGGTGGGTGGGGTGGGTGGGATGGGAAGAGGTGGAGATGGAGATGGAGAGGGGATGAGATGGATGGGATGGGATGTAATGGAGATGGAAATGGAGATAGGATGAGATGGATGGGATAGATGGGATGGGATGTAATGGGGATGGAGATTGAGATAGGATGAGATGGATGGGATGGATGGGATGGGAGGTAATGGAGATGGAGATGGGATGAGATGGATGGGATGTAATGGAGATGGAGATGGAGATGGAGATGGAGATGGAGATGATGGAGATGGAGATGGAGATGGAGATGGAGGTGGGATGAGATGGATGGAATGGGATGTAATGGAGATGGAGATGGGATGATGTGATGGGGTGGGTTGGATGGATGGAGATAGAGATGGGATGGGATGGAGATGGAGATGGAGATGGGATGATGGGATGGGGTGGGTGGGGTGGGTGGGGTGGGAAGATATGGAGATGGAGGTGGAGATAGGATGAGATGGATGGGATGGGATGTAATGGGATGGAGATGGAGATTGGATGAGATGGATGGGATGGATGGGATGGGATGGGATGTAATGGAGATGGAGATGGGATGAGATGGATGGGATGTAATTGAGATGGAGATGGAGACGGAGGTGGTATGAGATGGATGGGATGTAATGGAGATGGAGACGGAGATGGGATGAGATGGATGGGATGTAATGAAGATGGAGATGGGATGAGATGGATGGGATGGGACGTAATGGAGATGGGATGAGATGGATGGGATGGGACGTAATGGAGATGAAGATGGAGATGGGATGATGTGATGGGGTGGGTTGGATGGATGGAGATAGAGATGGGATGGGATGGAGATGGAGATGGGAAGGGATGGGATGGATGGAATGGATGGGTGGGATGGGATGGCAGAGGAAACACCCAACCAAAGGGGTTTGAACCCTGAAGCTCAGCGCTGACCCCACCACCAATGGGGCACCCCAGGCAGCTGCTGGTGGGACCAGGTGCTTGGTGGGGACCCAACTGCATGGACCTGGAGGTGAATCCCAGGGGATGAGGAAGTGCAGGAGGCAATGGGGGGCCACCAGAAGATGTTTCTGTGTCCTTGTCCCCACAGAGCCCTGCCAGAACGGGGGTCACTGGCTGGGGACGGGTTGTCTCTGCCCCCCCAACGTGGTTGGAGACTGGTGCCAGTTTGGAGCATCCACCATCAACATCACAGCAGGTAATGGAGAGTGATGGAGGTGATGGAGAACCCCCAAGAGAGGCACCCTATGGGATGCCCCATCCACCCCATCCCATGCAGAGCTGGGCCCCTCCGTGGCCATGCTGGCGCGTGTCACCAACCGGGACTTCTTGGAGACCATGGGGGATGCCTCATCCCGCACCTACCGCAGCTTTGTGGAGGAGTTCAGGCACACGGTGAGGACCTGTGGGGGGGGGGGGGAGTGCTCACCCCAAAGGCTTGGGACAACCCCAAGGGGCAGCTCAATGCAGAGCTCTTGGTGACAAGGTTCTCCATGGCTGCAGATGGACCGGGTCTACCCAGAACAATCTCCTGGTACCGTGGTACCCGGGTCCTGGCACTGGAGTGAGTGTGGGGTGGGATGGGATGGGATGGGGGTGGTGATGGGATGGGGTGGGGTGGGGATGGGTTGGGATGGAATGGGATGGGAATGGGGATGGGATGGGACAGGATGGATGGGACAGGATGGGACAGGATGGGATGAGGACGGGATGGGATAGGATGGGATGGGACAGGATGGAATGGGGATGGGATGGGGATGGGATGGGGATGGGATAGGATGGAATGGAGATGGAGATGGGATGGGATGGGGATGGGGATGGGATGAGATGGGATGGGATGGGATGGGATGGGATGGGATGGGGATGGGATGGAATGGGAGGGAGATAGGATGGGGATGGGGTGGGATGGAGATGGGGATGGGGATGGAATGGGATGGGGATGAGGATGGATGGGATGGGATGGAGTTGTTGAGGAGCCCCACGCCACTGCCCTGCAGAAGAGGCAGTGTGCTGGTGACTTACAAAGTCCTCCTGGACCCACCACATGGAGACACCAACATTGAGCGTCGTGCCCAGGAGCTGCTGGAAGCTGCTCAGCCCCACAACTGCAGCCATGGGGCAGGTAGGACCCAGGGGCCCACACGTGGTCCCTCCACATCTCTGGTGGCTTCCATGACCATTGTTCCCTCTCCAGATGGCCTTTGCTTCAGCACGACCAGAGCTGCTGATGCCAAGGAGCCCAATGCCACCGGTGAGCGTGGGGACACCATTGGGACACCATGGGATATCATGTGGACACCATGGGGAAACCAATGGGGTATCATGGAAAACCATGGGGGCAACCATAGGACTCCATGGGGACACCATGGGGGAAACCATTGGGGTATCATGAGGACACAATGGGAAACCATTGGGGTAGCATGGGGTCACCATGGGGAAACCATTAGGCTATCATGGGGACACCATGGAGACACCATTGGGATATCATGGGGCCATCATGGGGACACAATTGGGACACTATAAGGCCACCGTGAGGATACAATGAAGACACCATAGGGACATCATAGGCACATCATAGGGACAGCATGGGGACACCACAGAGACAGCATGAGAACACTATGGGGACACCATTGAGGCTTCATGGGGACAACATGGGGACACAATGGGAACACTCTGGGGACACCAAGGGACACACAATGAGGACACAATAGAGGACACCATAGGGACATCATGGGCACATCATAGGGACACCATGCTGACACCATGAGGACACCATGGAGACACCATTATGACACAATGGAGACACAATGGGGGCACCATAAGGACACCATTGGGACACCATGGGACTCCATGGGGACACCATAAGGACACCATGGGGACTCCATGGGGACACAACGGGGACACAATGGGGACACAATGGGGATTCCATGGGGACACAATGGGGACACCATGGGTACTCCATGGAGACACAATGGGGACACTATGAGGACTCCATGGGGACTCCATGGGGACACAATGGGGACACCATAAGGACATCATGGGCACACAATAGGGACACAATAAGGACACCATTGGGACACCATGGGAACACCATTGGGACACTATACAAACTCCATGGAGACACCATTGGGACACCGTAAGAACACCATTGGGACACCATGGGGACACCATAAGGACACCACTGGGACACCATGGGCACGTCATGGGGACACCATAAGCACACCATGGAGACACCATGGGCACACCACTGGGACACCATAAGCGCACCACTGGGACACCATGAGCACACCATGGGGACACCATGGGTACACCATGGGGACACCATAAGGACACCACTGAGACACCATGGGCACACCATGGGAACAACATAAGCACACCATTGGGACACCATGGGCACACCATGGGGACACCATGGGGACACCATAAGGACACCACTGGGACACCATGGGCACACCATAGGGACACCATAAGCATACCATTGGGACGCCATGGGCACACCATAGGGACTCCATGGGGACCTGGTTTGGGTCAAGACTGGCCTGACCAGAACTTCTCCATCCAGAGCTGTGCAGGAGCCTCGCACCAGCTGCCTTCAGCAGGTTCTACCACCCCTTCCGCATGGGGGGCAGTGTCCTCTGTGTCACCAACTGCACCCCCAACGTCCCTGGCACCATCGACTGCGGCCGTGGGCTCTGCCGGGTGACAACGGAGGGACCCCAATGCTTGTGAGTGACCCAAACACCCTCAGAGCCACCTCAACCCCAACACCCAACCACTGACTCCAACAACCAACCATTGACCATCAACACCCAATCACTGACCACCAGCACCCAACCCCTTGACACCAGCACCCAATCATTGACACCAACACCCAACCGTTGACTCAAAAACCAACCATTGATCCCAGCAGCCAACCATTGACACCAGCACCCAGCCATTGACACCAACACCCAACCATTGATCTCCAACACCAAACCATTGACCTGCACACCAAACAGTTGACCATCAGCCCCAAACCATTGACCATCAACACCCAACCGTTGACTCCAAAAACCAACCATTGACCCCAGCAGCCAACCATTGACCCCAACACCCAACCACTGACACTAGCACCCAACAACTGACACTAGCACCCAACCATTGACCCCAACACCCAACCACTAACACTAGCACCCAACCATTTGACTCCGACAACCAACCATTGACCCCAGCACCCATCCATTGACACCAACACCCAACCATTGATCACCAGCACCTGACCATTGATGATCAACACCCAACCATTGACCCCCAAAGCCCATAAGCACCACCCCAAACCACATCCCAACCCATGTCCGTGTGTCTCCTGGGTTCCCCCACTTCCAGTGGGGTTTCCCAGAGGATCCCACCCTTGATGTGGGACAAGGAGCTCATCCATGAAATGTCACCTCCTGCAGCTGCCCGGCTGTGTCCTGGTTCCTGACCTCTGGTGGCCGCTGCCAGACCACATCAGCCAAGTAGGGCTGGGCCTGGGTGTGGGTCTGGGGCTCCTTGTCCTGCTCCTGCTCTGCATCGGCCTCTCCATCTGCTTGGCCAAAGAGAAGAAGACATCAGCTGGAGACAGGTGAAAGGACCAAGGGGGGCTCCAATGGCGGGTCCAAGGAGGACACTTGGGGGTGGTAGCAAGTTGGGTTGTCCATTGACCACCAACACCCAACCATTGACCCCAAACCCAACAACTGTCCCCAGCACCCAACCCTTGCCCCCAACACCCAACCATTGACCCCCAAAACCCAACCAATAACCCCAACATCCAACCATGGACCACCAACACCCAACCATTAACCCCAACACCCAACCATTCCTTCCACGGGGCTGGGAGGGTTGAAGACCTCAGTGTTGGAGCCCATGAGCTCCACATGGGACCTCAACCGGTTCCTACAGCATCTCCATTGAGGACAACCCCCGGCGCAACCCTCGAGCCACTGGCATCTACCACGTCAACAGCAGAAGGTCCCCACCACCAAAAGGTGACCCCCATTGGGAGTGGGGGGACACAACCCCATGTCTATGGTGAGGACACCCCACCAGAGCTTCATCTCACCTCCCTCTTGCAGACCCCTATGGACACAGCTCCTATAGACCCAACGCGGATGTGGCAGCACCCACCACACCGGTAGGCTCTTGGTGCTTCACCATGGACGTGGGGATGGGGTGGCCAACCCCATCTTCACTGCTCCGACCCCTCTTGTAGGTCCTGGTAGAAGAATCCACCATCCTGTGACCTGGATGGCTCTGTGGA